>NW_018229929.1:71940-90548 GCF_001263595.1 Phalaenopsis equestris | reverse complement strand
TTTATTAGTTGGTTACACCCACCATGGACAAAAATTATTGCGAAAAGATGCATCTGTTATTCTCTTGGGGAAATACATGAGAAATACATTGAATCAAGACACATTTTGAAGAGATACCAAAGCACCTTTTGAAGAATTATAAAAGAAGGAAGATTAGGACTTTGAAAGAGGTCTTGAAAGTACTGGGATAGTTTTGAAAGTTTAAAAATTGGGGAGTTAGTTGGAGAGATTTTCAGGCACTGCATATTTTTCTTTTTTTTATTTCTAGTTTATATTGAGAGTGTTGTAAAAGAGAAGAGATTCAAAGGAACTTCAAGAGTTTGGTGGAGGACTTGAGATAAGTGTCGACACTATTTTGGTTGTGGAGTTTCCCATAAGAAGCTGTCGGCCACTGGAATCGAAGTCACGTCGCCCGCTTCGGAAGGACGTTATAATTTTAATGTATATATAAGTCTTAGAATGAAATCAAACTAATCCCATATTTTGCATAGCTTAAAAGAAAGAGCACTATACCTCAAACTTTATATCTATCCTGAGGGATAAAGACAAGACTTGAGGGTGAGGCTTGATCAAATAAACTAAAAAATATATAACTTTTGTTTGGTCTGCAAAACCATTTTATTTACCGAAAATTTTTCATATTTAATATGAAGGATTAAATAGGGTTTATATTAAGCTGGGTTCAGACAAGCTTCCTATAAGGGCAAGCCCATATAGTTATTTACATCTAAGATAACCGAAGTCACCTAAGAATACTCTCGATAAAAATCAGGAAATAATATCTTCAAGGTGGTCTATCATCAAAGAGGTCAAAATGATATGACTTTTCAATGAAGTCGGACAAAGAGGTGTGAAAAGGGATTGGTTCTAATTTGGAACATTTATTGTAGAATCCAAAAGAGGAAAAACTAGGGGATGTCACAGATCCGAAGGAAAACCTCGGTGATTTCCCAATTTATCCTATTGTTTGGCTTCAGTTTTGAGGATAAATTTATTTGAGAGTTTCATCCTGCCAATTTAATTTGTTAGGGCTTATATTTGTGTAAAATGATCGCACAAATAACTTAGAAGATGTGAGGGTTTAGGTCGTGATGGACGACACCTCGGAATCCTAAGACGAGATAGGGCTTATATTGTACAGTAGAGTTGTACAAAGGCTTAAACATGAGTTGAGGATTTATGTTGCATAAGCAAGCAATCTCAAAATCCTATGGCTTGTTGTTTAATTCTAAGGAAGGAAATAGTTTAGCTGGGGAAGACATGTTTTGCTGTTGAAGATGGCCGTGCTGCCCATCATGCTAGCTCCAAGCTCGTTGCCGTGATGAGACACTTTGCCAACTTTTTAATTTGGGCTTGTAGTGTTCTTAAAGATGTTCAATTTTTCATATTTAAAAAAGTTAAATTTTAAATGATGATGATGATTCATTTTTTTTTAAAGTCATTTGAACATCAAATAGGGGTGTTAAATTACTGAGTTATCAACACCCAAAATCATACCATTAGGTCTAGGATCATTTAACTGACTAAACTTCCAAATTTTAATAATTTAAGGAAATTATAAAATTATCCTTTAATTGAAAGAAATGAGATTGGTTTCTAGCATATAATCCTTTGTGTTTCAATCATCCAAATATGTTAATTAAGATCAAAGGTTGTCTATTTCCTTTTCTTGAATTAAGCCTAATTGTTAATTTGTTAATTAAGGCTAATTAATTAAGGCTAAATTTTTAAAATTACAATTTTGCCCCTAAGGCTCTAATACTTCATAGTTCATTAAATTAAATTCAAATGACTTGAAAATTTGCTTCTCACCTTACTCATGGGTCAATTAAGACATCAGAGGAGAAAATGTGAATTTTCAAAATTTAACTTAATTTATATATTTATTTATATGCAAGAAAAAAGATTTTTGAAAGAAAATTTTCTAACTTGACCAAGGTAAAGCTTAATCCCTTAAAATTTTTACTGGAGGTACACTTAGACTAGAGAATCATTGGGACCAAATTACATGATTTTTTGAATTTTATTTGAATGATTAGAATTATTTTAAGTTCTGGAAAATTTATTAATTATAAAATATTTTAAATGTGGAAAGATAATTTTTATATATTTTTTAAATATCTATAAGATCAAAAAACCCAGAAAAATAAATTTCACATTTTTTTTATTTTTCTTTGTATTGTTAGGAATATTTTAGTGAAAATCCATTTTTAGCTTTCAAAAACTATTTTAAGCTTCAAAATTCAATATCTTCACTTAGAAAACTAGGAAAAATATTCTAATTGTTCTTAAGTTCTTAGGAAAAAATTTAAAATATTTCCATGAATTTTATTATCTTTGTGATTTTTATCATTTTTTAGTTATTTAAATATTAAAAAAGGCTTAAAATAGAATTTTTATTTTAATCACAAATTTATTTTTAGAAAATTCATCTGATCACAAAAAACTCCAAAAACTAATTTTTATAATTTTTTTGAGTTATATTTTAATTGTTAAAAATCATTTTTGTTAAAAATGACTTCAACTTAGAAAATCAATTTGGGTTATCAAATGAGCTCCAAATATTTTGAAATTTTTATGGGGAGTTCTCTGAACTTCAAATTATAGTGGAGATTAAAAATCAAGTCATTTAGATGTTTATTTTTCCCAAATTAATTTTATTTGTGTTTTAGGATTTGGTGAAAGTTAAGTTTATTCTTAATGACTTAACCCATGAATATTTTCCAAAGGGTTCTCTGGCCAAAATAAGCCTTCCAAAATTTTCTTGAAATTTTCTAAGAAACATGCTAATTTTTATGATTAATTTATGCAAATAATAGACAGAAACTTGAAAAATATGGATTTTTGAAGTTAGAGATTACAAATTCACTCTACTCTGTCTTGAAAAATATGGAATTTTCTAAGGAACATACTTTGGAAAAATCAGAGAATGTTCCCTGAGACAGAGGCAACAACATGCCAAAATTTTAAGCTATGTTGAAATGTCTACATGCATGGAGAATTAAAAGACTAAAAAAATGTTTAATTAATTAAAAATAAAATATGCATAACATAAACTTCAAATTGCTTCCACATTATTTTCCTCTGTTCACTGAGCAAAAGGGTATTTTTATTTTATTTTTATGATTTTTTTACATTTTATTTTTATGATTTTTTTTTATTTTATTTTTATGATTTTTTTACACCAAGATATGGTTTTTTGAAGTTAGGGATCATTTTTTGATTTATTTAATTCTCTATTGATCTATTAAACGTGCGTCGCTGACTAGATCCTAAGCAGCTCCGAAAACACGCTTGGCGCACTCTGGTTGGACGTTGCCTTCTACGTAATCGCTGACTCGGCCCGCACTTTATAAACTGCGTTCCCATCCGGCGCAATCAGAGTCCTTCATTTGATACATGCACGATCCAACGGTTCCACGTCATCATCCTCGAATAGAGTGAATCTATAATCATCTACACTAAAACCTCAAGATCTCCCCCATTTCTCCACCAAATGACCTCGGGTTTGATCCTATGGACTCGTCTAAGAGTGAAAAACACATCCATATGATAAACATGCCATTAAACTAACCCTAATCAAATGGAGAATCAAAATAGGCTTGAGAAGAGAGGAAGTTCAATACCTTTGCTCTGAGAAGGGAAGCTTCAATCAGAGGTGCTCGGCATGTTTGTGGAGGCCTTCCTGGTGGCAGATTTTAATTTTCTATAGTCTATGCAGATTCACCACCCAATGACTTGTCTTGTTTGTATTAATTCATTATTCTCATTTGTCACTATGGTCACTTCTCCTTTCTTCAGTACACAGTGAATTGGACTCACCCAAGAACTGTTTGAAATAAAATATAACATTGCAACATCAAACCAATTTAAAATATCTTTCTTTACAACTTTATTCATCATAGGATTCAATCTCCTTTGAGGAAACTCTTGGTTCATGTTGATCTTCCAATAAAATTCTATGCATACAAATTGAAGGACTGATTCATTTAATATCAGCTAATGTCCATCCAAAGGATTTATTATATCCTCTTAAAGTTCACAACAAATGTTGTTCTTGCTCATCAGTTAATTTTGAGCATACTATAACAGTTAATGTAGATAAATCTCCTAAGAATGCATACTTCAATGTGTAGGAAGTGTTTTCAGTTCTAGTTCAGGAGCTTTCTCAATAGATGAAATAAAATTCTTATTACTTTCTGTAGGATCTAAAATTTTAAATTTTTTCTGAACATAATCCAAATCTCCTTTACTTACTTCCGTAGATTTATCTTGAATTTTATCCTCATCTTAATATTTTATATATTCTATTTCAAATTCTCTTTCAAATGTCTTTTTGAAATATTTATGGCTTAGATATGCATTAATATCCATTCTGAAGCTTTCAATCTCTAGCTCTTTTGTAAGGTATCTCATTGATTTTGTAATATTAAATGTAACCTCTTGATAACCTCTTGATCACTAACTCGTCACTAACTCGCATAGTTAGTTCTCTTTTCTGCACATCTATCAAAGCTCTTCCATTGGCTAGGAATGGTCTTCCTAAAATAAAAGGAATTTCTTTATATTCCTCTATATCTAGCATAATAAAGTCTACAGGAAAGATAAATTTATCAACTTTTACCAAAACATCTTCTATAACTCCTTTAGGATATGTAATCAAACGATCAGTTAACCGAAGAGTTGCAATCGTAGGTGAAATATCTCCTAAGCCCAGCCTTCTGAAAATTGGTAACGACATAAGATTAATACTGACTCTAAATCACTTAAAGTTTTTCTAAAAAAATATTTTGTAATTAGCACAAGGAATTGTAAAACTTCTAGGATCTTTGAGTTTTTGAGGAAGCTTTTTCTGAATTATGACACTACACTCCTCATTGAGTGCAGCGGTCTCGTTATCTACAAACTTTCTTTTCTTATTCAATATATCGTTAATGAACTTCACATAGCTTGAAATTTTTTCCAAGACTTCAACAAATGGAATGTTTATCATTAATTTCCTCAATATCTCTAAAAATTTTGATAATTGGTTATCTCTATTTTTCTACTTCAATCTTTGAGGAAATGGAGGTGGTGGCATTTCTAAAGTAATTTTCATTATTTTAATAGGACATTCTCACTCAAAATGAAAATCTTCACCAGATTTTTCATTTTCCACCTCATTTTTTTCAACTTCAACTTCGACTTCTTTTTGAACTTTGTTTTATAATTCTTTTCCACTTCTAAGTTGAAAAGCCTTAATTTGCTCTTTGTTCTGATCTTTAGGATTTACTTCGACATTACTAGGCAACATTCCTAAAGGTCTATTGCTAAGTGCAGTAGCAATACATCCCAATTGATTATCCATGTTTCTAATTGCAGCTCCTTAACTTTATAATTGACTACTCATTTGTAATATCAATTCTTCCATTAACAACTTTTTCTCCTTACTCTGTCAATTATTAAATCTTGGAGGGTAATTAGGTTTATAAGTTGGATTTCCTTGATTGTTGGAGTTTCACAATGGGTTCGTAGGGTTCGCAATGTTGTTTCCCCATTGCAGATTTGCAGCATTAGAATTATTATTACTCCAACTAAAATTTGTATGATTCCTTCAACCTGGATTAGAACGATTATTTATTGCATTTAAGCTCTCATAAGAAGATTGAGATTTTATCATTTGTTCCAATGAAATTTCCTCAAGCACAGGTGCTGTCTGAAAATAATTTATTCCAAATTGATCTATCTTTTTTGATGTAGCAGAAATTTGTGCAGCTAACATAGATATTGCATCAGAATCATGAATATTGGCTACTCTTTTTTTTATTTTCAGAGGGCCATGAAAAATTATTATTAGTCATCTCTTCAATTAAAGAATATGGTTCATCGAATGGTTTTGGCATTAATGATCCAACAACAACAACGTTAATTATCGATCTAAGAGATCCAACCAATCCTTTATAAAAAGTTTAAATTATTAACCAATCTAGCAACGTATTGTGTATACACATTCTAAGGAGATCCTTAAATCATTCACAGGCTTTATAAATTGATTCCCCTTCAAAGTGATAAAAAGATGTAATATCATTTTTAAGCTTAGCAGTTGTTTAAGGTTAGAAATATTTCAGTTGTTTAAGGTGAGAAATATTTAAATAAAAAAATCTCCCCAAAATCTCCCCAAATTCTGATAGATCCAGGTGCTAACAAGTTTAACCATATCTTAGCTTTGTCCATTAGTGAAAAAGGAAAAAATCTAAGTCAGACGACATCATTTGACACTCCATCATATTTAAATGTAGCACACAATTCTAGAAAATTAGTAAGGTGTAAATAATAATCTTCAGTTGATGTTCCCCCAAACTGATTATTTTGAATCATTTGGATAATAGCAGGTTTATGCTCAAATAAATTGGAAGCTACAATAGGGTTTTGTATACTTAAATGAATATCATCAGTCGTAGGATTAGCATAATCTCTTAGACATCTCTGATGATGTTCATTTCTATTTCGAGCATTATTCAAATTGCAAGCCATTTTGCTAATATGGTCTATCTCTTTTAGTTATTTTAAAAATTCTAATTGTTTTTTTCTAACTCAGAATCGTTAGGTACTAAATTTTCAGATCTTACCCTACATATGAACATTTACAACAAGTAATTTAAAAATAAGCAAACACACTTAGATAAGAAAATATTCAAAATAAACTACATACGCTCTTTTTTTTGGTTTTTTTAAAATAAGAATACTAAAAATTATAAAATAACTTACTACTACTTTCGTTACTTCCCGGCAATGACAGCAAAAACTTGATGCGGATGGATTTAGTGCGTTAATTTTGTAAATATTTTTCAATATTATAAAATACACTCGACAGACACAATAACAAATATGCAAATTGATCTCACCAAAATAATTTTAATTAAAATAGTTTTATCTTTTAAAAATTTATAAACTGCCAAATCCCCTTTAATAATAACACAATTATACATATCACTCAAGTAATAAATGGCTCTAACGGAGTCCTAGATATCAATCCCACAAGAAAGTTGGAAATGCCTGTAAATAAGTTCCAAAAATTATAATGTAAAGTGTTATTTTAGAACTACAAAAAGTAAAATGCAAATTTAGAATATTAAGTAACAGGTGAATGCTAAATAAAATATAATTGAAGGACAAAGTTAACTAAACTAAATACTAAACTTTCAAAAATAAATTTACAAAAATTAAAACTAAGATGTTGTGAAGAAAAGTTTAAAATTAAAAAAGAATCATTCTCATTTAGAATGAGCATATGGAAGAGCATTGACTAATCCAGAGTTTGGTCCCTAATTATATGGTTAGTCTGGGAGGATACTGGCTACCACTCCAGATCTCCCATTACTCTCTCCCCTAAGGGCTAACAATCTTGAATCAGTTTCCAATCAACTGAACGAAATTGGAGATTTTAATCTGTCACCTTAAAATCTCCAATTCTGCATCCAACAAAGTATATTTCCCTATTTATTTGCACCCAATTCCATGGATGAAATACTTAAGCATGAAATCAAATGTGATTCTCCCCATACTGTAGAAATCATATCCCACTCATGTTGTAGAAATCATAGCCCTTTAAGAACATATGTTTCTCAACTCATTTTAACATTTCAATTGGTCAAATTGAAAAATAAATGAAGATCTGGGTTCAAATCATTACACCAAATCATCACAAATTATTGACAAATTATTGACATTTAAAATCGTGTAAAATAAAATCAATTCTTCACAAAACCAAATCTCATTGTAGGGAGAAGGATAGAAAAAAACAACTGATATGATACGACAAAACACAGATTTCATTAATAAAAAAAGTTTACAAAATAAAAGAATTAAAAGACAATTTACCTTAGAATCCTTCCCAAGAAAACTCCTAGAAGTTCTCTCCAAGTCTTTCTCTCTTTACAATCACTCTCAATTCTCTCTTAGAAGTGTAATGAAGAAGATATCTTGCACCTTCCCACTCCTCTTATAAAATTTGAAGAAAATCTCCAAGCCCTTGACTTTCTCTCTCTCTCTAACTCACGCTACACACCTACTCACCTATTCCAAAACTCCTCTCTTCTCCTCTTCCTTAAGCCCAAGACTTCCCTCTCTTTTATTAAAGGCTGTCTCCCTCCAAAAAGTATTCAAAATTCCCTCCAAAATTCTATCCAAAGTCAACTCTTTTGAATTCAAAAGATATGTTCATTGATCCAAGAGACATATCCCTCCATAAAAGAACCTTCCAAAGTGTCTAGTTGCATTAAATTACTCTAAGGGGTGTTTAAAACAAGTTTCTGTTTGAAAATCCGCGCAAAATTTATCTTAAACCGCCTTAATGCACATAAAGTCGTCCCTGATGCATCTGGCACCAAATCTGGTGCATCTTGCGCCAACTCTCCATCAAATGGCACATCTGGCGCCAATTTGGTGCATCATGCAGCAGTTTGCTGTAGACCATGCTGGTCTGGGCTTTGGCGCATCTGACACCGATATGGCGCATCTGGCGCCGATCTGGCACAACATGCGCTAGAATTCAATACTTTTTTGTTTTGGCTCCGAATTTCATCATTTTTGCTACTTTTGCTTCAAATGCACAAAATTGATATACCTGCAAAAAACATGAAAAATCTTTCTTTAAAGTGCAGTATCACCAAAAATAAGTATAAAATATATACTTAAAATAACATATTATTTTTTTGTATCACACCCCTTGTAGAGCTTGTCATTATCGCATGTTGATACATCCCACACACCCCTTAATGATCTTTGTAAGTATTGATAAGTTTTAGCCACTCGTAGAGCCTATTTTTTTAGTGCAGCTGCGTTAGTTCCTTGAGTGTGTATGCATTGATTCCATGAGTGTAACTAGGACAATTCAACAAGCATAGTTGCATCAGATCCTTGAGTGTAACTGCATCAATTCCCGAGTGTAAATACAATAGTTCCTTAATTTTAATTGTATTAGTTTCTTGAGTGTAACTGCATCAGTTCCTGAAGCGTAAGACATTTAATATGTGAAATCTTAAACTTTTTGATGTTATGAATGTAAAAATCCTCTTTCTTATATTGATATTTTGAATATTAAGAAGGGTTATACAAAATAATCATAACAGTGTTCCTTGTACAAGTAGGGATAACTTTAAATGAAGCATTTTATTAGATTGTCGCCACTTTAAATTTGAGGGACATCATTTCCTATGAAAGTTTTCAATTTGTATACTCTAGATCTAGCTCTTATGTGGATGATTTAGGAATCATTCCAGGTTTGATCTGCTTCCGAATAGCTTGTCCTGTGGTGGTGGGGTCGTCCTTCTTTTACACTAGGTCCCTTGGGGAAAAATTCTTTTTTATATGTGTTAATTAAATTATTTGGCTATTCTTTGCTTCACCTCTTCTTCTCAGAAGGTTGTGTTGGCTCGATTTTCCTCCACTAGATGTAGGGCGAGCTAGACTCTCACATCATTCATCTCAAGCTACTCTTCTAGATCCTCCTTGTTGAAAGCAAAGGCGGAGAGTACTCTCTGGCTGTAATTGTTGTATCTGACTAGTAACATGACTTTCATTTTGTGGGACAACATAAAGGGGGTCTGTCTCATGGACGTGAATGCTATTGTTTGGATCACCTAGTATATCGATGGAATTATGTTTGCTTATTTGTCATTCACTCTGTCCACGTTTTTCCTTAGCAAACTTGGGATGATTTTTTTTACATCCTTGGTCTATTCATTAGTTCGAGAGTGGTGCACAACAGCAAATTTGTGGTTGATCCTTTGAGTCTTACTGAAATCTTGACCTCCTCTATTAACGAATTAGGTTATCTGTAAGGATGATGAGAGGTAAACCATATCTGTAAATAAGGTTCATATGAAGTTTTTTACTACCTCGGCCATTATGTTTGTTAGAGGCTTTGCCTTTACACACTTGGAGAATAATCGATGATCACCAGTTAAAACATCCACTATCCTCTTAACAGGGGGAATGGTCCCAAGATTTTGAGGCCTAACATGTGGAACACCCAAGGACTGACAATCGGGTGAAAATTTTGGAGCAATTGATGGTGTAACGGTCTTTATTTCTAACATTGTGTAAAACATCAAGAATATTCTTTAGTTTCCTTGTGCAAGTTCAGTCGGAAGTAAACTTGTCACTAAATTTAGTGAGCTAGTGTCTTTCCCCTAGAATGGCTTCCGTACTCCTCGCCATGTTCTTCTTGGATTATGGTCTTCCCAATGTACTTTAAGAAGAAAAGATGTGGTTGACTTCTTGAAGAGTTTTCTTTTGACTAGTAAGTACCAACCAACCTTATATTTTAGTCTCCTGCGATTGATGACTACTTGGTCAATCACCCCCGTACTTAGTTACCAGATCTATAAACTCATCTAGCTTTTATTCTCCTTGAACATCGACTAAGTTTCTTAGATAATCCTCCTCTTAGAAGAAGGCTCCAAGTTAGACTGTGAATTTCCTCCCTTCAGACATGTTAAAATTTGAAGCTAATGAACCGATTGATCTTCGCCTTCACCTTTCCTTTGTACTTTGTTTCAGAGTAAATATATATATTTCAGATTAAATATATATATTTACTTTAAATTGTGGAACATTCAGGCCGATCAAAACACTGTTTTGGAGTAGATTTAAACACTCTTCTTGGGGGTTGATTTAATTACACTATTTGAAAGAACCTAATTTTTTAGGTCGATTCACTTGCTGCTTCGTTCATTGGCTTTGTTAGTTTTAGAAGTGGGTCGACCTTCTTTTTTTTTGTTTGTTTTGTTATTTTTGTTACATGGTTAAGTCAAAACAAAATGGAAATTTTTGATTTAATTGCTTGGAAGACACTTAGACATACTTGAGGATTAGTAAAAAAAAATACTTAATTGAGGGTAGAACACTTTAAATCACTTTAAGCACAAGTTCAAGTGTAGGCTTCCTAAATTTTAGGAGTACACCCTAGGTGAGAGCCCATCCACCTAATTCTCTGTGTAGGCTCCCTAGATTTTAGGAGCACGCCCTAGGTGAGAGTCCATCCACCTAATTCTCAGCATAGGCTTCCTAGATTTTAGGAGCACGAAACTTGACACTTAATTCTGATTCACAAGCTAATTAAGACACTAGACATGAAGACGCACTGAGGCGTAGTCCATGCTTCCTTAATTAAATGAACAGTGAAATTCCCTCAATGACTTAACCTACAGTAAAACCCAGTACATCGGGATTTGAGCTTAGATATTACACTCAAATCCTCCTGGCAATGGGGGAAATTTGTTAACGCCACATATGGATCATCGGACTAGGATGAGTCAGGGTCTAAGTGGCGAGGGCGATGACGACATTGCTTATGTGTGCTTAAACAAGGGATACGAAGTGGAATTATTAGAGTGGTATCTCCTACCTCAAGGATCTTCAATAAGGGAGAGGAAATGATCCATGATACTATTCACCGATTCTTGGTGAGATCATTGCCCCCGATACTCTTAGGTTGTCAGTACTAGCACGATTAGAGTGACTAGACTGTGAATCTCCTACGTGATTACAAATTATCTATTGAACTGGTTTACTATGAGTTGTGGATAGCCTTTTACCTTTATTTGGAGGACTCCCATTTCTGAGGTTAGGCGAGGTCCTTCAATCAGAGCTTCATATTCCACTTGGTTGTTAGTTAATGAAAAATTATCTCAATTGAATGGTAGACATTTTCTCCTACCAGGCCACATAAAAAAACTCCAACTCTAGCACTTGATTGGTCGAATGCCCCATCTATAAATAGAGTCCAGGTCAGATTATCGATTGTCAAATCATCATTTGCCCCTCTCGATTCAGACACATCTGCAAGGAAATCTACAATAGCTTGTGCATTTATCACCAACCAAGGAATATAGGAGATGTCAAACTTGCTGTGTTCCATGGCCTATTTGAGTAATTGATCAGAATGTTCCAGTCTTGTGAGAATAGAATTTAATAAGTGACCTATGATATCTTATATAGTGTGTGCCTGAAAATATGATCGAAATCTCCACACTAGAACGACTAAGGCTAAGGTCAGTTTCTCTATTATTGGATACTGAAGTTTGGCGCTTTTTAAAACCAATGTAGTACACTGGGTGCTCCTTTCCGAGTTATTATCTGATAAAGACCAAATTAACGGCTTCGAAGCCGACCTTAAGGTAAAGATAAAGTTTTTCCTTTGAGTTCAGGTAATCCATTAAACCATCTTATTGTTGTTGATCTCAATGTATTGAAAAAGAGCACACATTTGAGGGCATAACAAATTTTCAACAAGCATTTGGACGATTCAAAAGATGTGAGGTGGTCGTTAGGATTCGACCATCCATTATACAGCTCCAAGGCTGGCATCTTAAACTTCTCTTAATGTTGAATTCTGAAGGCCTATAAGGAGGAGTTTTTCTGCCTCCTTTATACCTTGGTCCGTACTAATCAGTTTCGCTCCACCATAGACGCAGATCCAGCGTTATCATGGTATATACAATTCGTCGGGCTTTTCCTGTGAGTGGATCACCTCCTTCTATTGTTGGTTGGTGGTTCTCTTTGAGGGGGTTTGAGTGTTCCTTCTCATGCTGACTCTTGGCCTGAAATCTGGGTCACTGCTAGAGCAATGACTGCCATAAGTACTTCTGCGAGCTGTCTTGACATCTAATTGGTGATCTGGGATTCTCCAACCATGTTGAATGAATTCTTCCATAAACACCAATGTGCATGGTGCTTCTCCTATGTTCTTCTGATTGGACTCTCCCTGCTATTGTTGATGGTCTCCTTTTCTGGTTGATGATATGTTTTCACGCTCAATGAACTTTAAAGGATGTTGAATCTAAAAGTGTCTGGGAAACACACCCAAGGAATACAAAGATTAGCTAGGAAGTGATGAGAGAGAGAGAGAGAGCACTATAGTGTACATTAAAGAGAGTGTCTTTTACTCATGGCATGGACCCTTATTTATAGGCATGTGTCCCACCGTTACAAAAGTATATATTAACTCCTTTATTAATATTTTAGGGGGGATTTTTGATAATTACTGAGTTATTCGCATATAATAATATCGGGGACTGATTTGATCATGAGAGGTGTCGATCACCTGGTAAGTCTTAACTCGATTAATATCTAATTCAAAAGATAGTCTCCCATTGATCATCTTGAGGAATGATCCCCGCTCTATGGATCATCTCCTGGAACATTTCGTCGATCGTTTGGAGAAGAAGCCTCCCTTGCCAACATCAAGTTCAAGACAATCGTCAACAGCTATGTCTGATTGTCTCTACCATCATCCTGTGTCATTTATCTGTTTTGCGATTCGTGCTGACATATTTTTATATGTACATATTTAGTTTGTCGGTTCTCCTGCTCACCGGAAGCTGCACAGTACACTAGAACAAGAGAATCTTTTTAACACGTGTAAAATAGCTAAATGATATTAATGCACAAAAAAAGCTTCTTTAATTTTTCGTGCCCAAACCATTATAAATATATTCAACTTTTGCATATAAGAAAAGAATAAAAAATTATTTATAGTATGCCACTTCTTATCGGTAAGAATAAGTTATTACAATTGTGGATGTACATTTGGATGCCACATTATGCAATTTCATTTTCTTCACGCACTAGAGCTTGACCATGGCACATGAAATCAAATTATTAAAAAAATCACTTTCATAAAGTTAAGAAAAAAATGCATTTCTCGGAATGATAGAAATAATATTAATATTATTGGAAATTTACATACATAGCACTCAATTTTTTTACATATACATTTCTCTCACCCAAATCTTTATTTCTACTTGCCAAGCACTTTGGTTTTAATTATAAAATCAGAATTTGGGTGTGGGATATGTAAATGCGTCAGAATTGGTGATGTAAATTCCCCTAATATTATTTAGAGGCCGCCGCACATAAACCGTGGCATAACAAGCTCAAGCAAAGAAAACATGATGGCTATAGGAATATATAATCTAATCTCACTATATATTGCAAAGAAAAATTAAAATTTTTTAAGCAAATCAATTAGATTTAGCGCGAGGGTCAGAACAATACCATGGATTTATAGTTCTCCGAACTCTCGCCTTCAGTGGGAAGATCATCTTCTCCCTCACTGAATTCCACCCATACTGTACTTATCGTTGTCTCGAGCTTTCCAGAGAATGGATAACTCCACTCTTTCTCAAAAGCCTGCACTTCCTGATTTTCTTCCTGTGCGTTGGTCATTTTCATCTGCTTCTCCTCCTCTTTCGCATCAGCAAACTGTTCCATTGACGAAATATCTTCTTCTGTTATAATTCTTATTGATGGAAAATCTATTTTCTTCCCCGTGATGACTCTCTTGCAGAAATCATAAAACTCTTGTAGCTTCGGTGTCTGCCATATTGCCTTTCTCATAATACCAAGAGCTGAAATCCTCGAAGGTCTCTTAAGATAAAAAAATGAAGCAACAACTATCTCAAATCCTTCATAAAAGCTTTCGTAGACACGCAAACTCTCCCTCACTATGATGTTCAGAACAAAAATAATCAATTGATTCTGCTGCATAGTCAGGTTTTCAGGCAGACAAGCCATGGCACGATCAAAAAAAACTTGGCATTTCGATGCGTTATATATGACAAGCTCAACTGATTTATCCCCACAATCATTGCTATCAAGGTCCCCTGTTCTAACCGGCTCCAGCTTTCCAGCTTGGTTTATAAGCCATTCTATTCTTTCTTGAAGGAACAAAGAGTAATTCATAACGAAAGTAGCACCGTAAGGCTGGGGACTGATCCTGAGGTCTCCTGATGACCACAAGAGCCTCATATCCTGTTCAAAGAAGCGGTCTCCACCGCGAAGAAGACGGTGGAGAAGCACAAGCAACTTGATCGACCTCGGGAAATCTCGAGAGGTCTCGAGTATTTCCGAGAGTCGCCTTGCGAGGAAGGTGATTGAGCCGGGAGAGTTGGAGACCAGGAAGAGGATTTGGTTCACATATCGGTCGTCCGGGAGGTGGTCAGTGCCGTCGGAGCTCTTGCGAATTGCGGCATCAATCTCAGAGAGGATGTGGCGGGCGGTGATGTTATCTTTGCTCATTGAAGAAAGCTGGTCCTTTAGCGAGCTGAGAACTGAGATTATTTTGCTCTTCACATTCATGCTGACACGTGAAATTTAAACAAAAAGAAAGAGCCGTTGGAAAGGAAGTTTTCATATGTAGGGTTACATATGTTATAATTACAGAGACTTCGGAAAGGTCTTAATTGTATGCTCTCCCTTTCTCTCTCTCTTAGCCATTAATGACCATTATTTGGTGGGCTAAGGCTTACTAATTCGATAAGAAAATAAATGAAAAAAATAAATAAGTGGAACGAATAATGTCTTTAACAATTTTTTTTCTTTTATTTGTGTAAACAAAAGGACAGCATTGGTTGACTTGCTTAATTCAAGTCAAGCTAAATCTTTCATGGTAAAGTGGGGAGAGGGGACAAGAAAAAGAAGGTAGGAAGAAAGGCAATGGAGGATCAATGAAAATTAGAACTCCACTTTGAGAAATCTGCAGAGGAAGACGAGGTCAACCCTTAGCTAATGGACGGGGAATCTCGTGCTTTAGGATAGGATTCCCAACGCATCAAAAGGTTGGCCTAATGGTAGGCCGATGCCTTTTTTTGGTTTTCTGCCCTTTTTTCTGGCTAGATTCGCACATTGAATGAGCTTCGGGTTGTGGGGTATTAAGGCAGAGAACAAAAATGTTTGTTTTTTTACTCACTGTCCAATTGAGATGTAGCAGAAGAGGGGAGAAGTCTCATCACAACCAGCATTATTCCCAATTTTAATCCCTACACCATTCCTCCTTGGCAGAATTTTAAAAATAATATTTTTTATAAATCTATTATTTTAAATAAAAATTAAAAACATAAAATATTTTAAATAGACAAAAGTGCTACATTTCGGCACATCAACGACAAAATCGTGCCACAACAGAGGCAAAAACGCTCATAAACATGAAGATTTTCCTTCGCCACATTAACAAACAAAATCTCTTGACATGGTGACTTTATTACTTGAAAATATTTTCTTACAGAAAACTATATTATTAGTAGTATATCATAAAATTTAAATATTAAGTATTTTACCCTCGCTAGTAGGGCTTGTAAGGTATTCAACTTTGAGTGGGCTCAATCCCCATCATGCCTTTTTTTTTATTTTTGGAGATATAATTCCAATTGAATTATTCATTTAAATTATTAAATCTAAAAAACAAATGAAATTATATAAAATTTAATAAATATTATTATCTTAAATTTATAAAAAAAATTAAAATTTAATTTTATAATTTAAAAAAAAACATAACTTTAATTAGATAAAAATTTCATTTAAATTTAAATAAAAAAATTAAAATTATTTTATTTAATATTATAATGTTTCTATTAAAATTTTTATTAAAAAGTATTTCTTAAACAGAGAATATAATATTTAAAACATGTTATAAAATTTTATCTATTAGTTAAATTAAAAAATTAAAAATATTAAGTTTGTTAAGTATAAAGAATTTAAATAACTTTGAAAATTTTATTAAAAATGGAAATATTAATATTTTAATATTTTATAAAATAATTATAAATTTAAATTAAATTCTCATCGAACTAAAGTTATTTTATTTTAAAACAAAGTTTTTTAATTTTTTTTAAAAAAATATTTGTTAAAATTAAGATTAAAAAATTTATTAAATTTTATATAATTTTTTTTTTGTTTATTAAATTAAATAATTTTTAAAAAATAACTATGAAAATATTATACCTTAACTTCAAAGTTCAAAACCTTACGCTTTAGTATTTTAATTATGTAGAATAATATTAATAACATTTAATACTTTGTAATAAATATACCTTGACTTCAAAGCTCATGTGGCAAAGAAAAATCACCACGGTAGGAAGTGATTTTATCACTGATATGGCAAAACATTGGCTAACGTGACGATTTTATCAATTTAAAATATTTTATATTTTTAGCTTTTATTTTAAATAATAAATTTATAAAAAAATACTATTTTTAAATTTTGAGTTCCTCCTTTTATGCTCCCACTCTCCCTTTCTCTCCCTTTCTTTGTTAATCATAAGTCCAATCCTAAACCTAGAGAGTGGTATATGGACATAGTTTATCCCTATTCCTGTAGATAGTTATCTGTGGATGAGATGGGTACCCAGCTATCTAGGCTTAGAGAACGTCATGTTGACCTTAGTTGGCTATATAATTTCTAATGTAATTGTATAGTTCTAAGAAATATTCACGAATTTATTATTATTAATATATATATATTTTTTATGGATTAAAAGAAATTGTCGTTTTATGCGCTATCGTTTTTGTTCAGTGATTGAAGTAAGCAGAAGTCAATGCTCGAATTTACTTGGAAGTGAAATTTTATTCTGCTTTTAAAAAAAGGCGTCATTTTCTTTTCAAAATTGCGCCCTTACTTTAAAAATTAGTCAATGTATGTCAACTAAATGAGAAAAAAAATTAGTTCAGATATCCTCGTCAATTTGTTTGTACATATGAGAAAATTTTCTTAATTCTAATATTATGAAAATTTTAAGGTAATTCTAACAACTTTCTAACAACTTTTCAATCACATTATGATTAAAATTTAATCAAAATGCTAGGTTTAAAATTTTCCAGTAAATGATTGGTGATATAATAGCTAGCTAGTTAGCTTCCCATAAACTCTATATAGGTTAATTTTATTTTATTTGCAAATGAATTTTTTTTAACTTTGAATTTAATATATATATATAATAGTATTTTAATTTTAATAAATAACATTTTAGTTTTAAAAAATTAGACTAACAAGATCTCATTCATTTAATAGTTTAAATAAACGAGCACGGCACCACTAGCAATGCACCTATCCCGAATGACATACACATTACTAGATAGTGGGGCTCGATTAAATAAACTAATGAATTCATATCATTCGTTTGGTCAGCTAAACCTTTTATGTTAACTGACAAGTTTATATATCTAATATAAATATTAGATAAGATTTAGATTACCTGGTTTCTTAAAGCTCCATATAGAGGCAATCCCCTATAGTTAATTATATCTCAAATAATCGAAGTCATTTAAAAAAAATATCGATTTAGTTAGAGGTATTTGTCTTCAAGAATCTCAAAGTGCAAGGGTTCAAGGTTGAATATGGAAAACCAAATGGGAATGGATCAGAATAGGAAAATTCTATTTTAGGAATCCGAAGGAAGAAAAGTAAGGGATGCCACAGATACTGAGGAGAACCTCAGTGATATTCCAAACTATCATTTTGTGTGGCTTTATGTTTTTTAAAATATATTTATTTTGATGTTTCATCCTGACAATTTTATTATTTAGGGCTTATATCTGCTTAACACGGTTACGCAATGGCCTGGAAGATGGAAGTGTTTATGTCATATCGAACGACGAAACGGTCATATATATATGTGTGTGTGTGTGTGTGACACACAAAAAACAAAAAAAAATATTTTTGGCAGCGCTTATATAAAGACACTTTTTAAAAAAAACTACTAAAAGCCTCCGCTGGGCTAACAATTGTAGTGATTTAAAAACAGCTGCAACAAAAATATGAGAGGATTTTGTAGTATATATATATATAT
>NW_018229929.1:54266-71827 GCF_001263595.1 Phalaenopsis equestris | reverse complement strand
AAGGAAAAGAGCTAAGCTATAGCTCCTTACATGTTAATGTGAAAGTTGGATTACAAAATGAGCGAGAAGATCACTCAAACCACACCCTTCCCATCTATCTAACTTAGATCATATAATGAAGTATACAAAAAGTGTGGGAAATATCTATGATTGACACAATAGCAGACCTAGTGTGAATGTAAAAAATCAATCCCTACAATTAATATAAGGAATGGATAAACTATCCCCATGAAGAAGGATTTCAAGCTGAGTGGAAGGTATAGTCCCTACAGCAATCTCTTCATTATCCTTCCCCCTAACTGCCAAACTATGTGCAAGAGTGTTACCTTCCCTTAAGATATGCTGGAAAATCACTTCAACATTGATCAACATGCTCTTGATCTTAGTAGTCCACCTAGCAACATTCCATGGAGCAACTTCTTTCTGATTCAGTATTCTAATACAGCTGAGAGAATCTGACTCAACTACCAATTTTATGATGTTGCATTGCTTGACAAGGTAGATAGCACAATAAATAGCAATCATTTCAGTTTCTAGTGCATCAATTGTCCAAGCTGGAGAGGAAAAGTATAACATGCACTTCCCCAGAGAGTTCCAAAAGATTCCTCCCACACCGGCAACCTCCTTACAAAAGCTTCCATCTTTATTGGCTTTCAACCACTCTTCAGGAGGTGGGTTCCAGAGAACTAAAGTAGGCACTTTCAGCTTCTGCACACTAGGCACCCAATTTAGGAAAATATTGGGAAAATTCTGAAAATTTATTATCTTTTGCAAATAAGAATTACAATTCAGAACCACATCCATCTCCTTAGGTTTGCTGTTTTCATATTTAAACTGGTTTCTGCACATCCAAAGGAACCAGACAACAACACATGGAATGATTATTAATTTGGCATCTAAACTTTCTATCCAACACCCCAAAAAGTATTGCCAGCTGACTTTCAGAGTGTCAATATTGAGCTGTTTTAGTATATCAGACCAAACCCTTTGGGAGAAACTACAAGAGAAGAACAAATGATCCAGACTTTCTTTAGCTTTACTGCACAGATGACAACAAGAGTGTCCCTTAAGCCCTTTCATCTTCAAAATGTCATCAGTAGGAAGTAAGGATTTCCATAGCCTCTTGCAGAAAAAGGACATGGAAGGTGTTAACCACTTCCCCCAAATTAATTTACCCCACTTGACAGGTTGCCATTCATATAACTGTTGGAAGATAAAGGTAGACATTTTTTTGTGAGGAAGCCTGTCTAGTAATGAGTCTATCTTTCTGCCCAGGATTGATTTTTGTTTTCTTAACCCAATGTATTTGCTCTTCAGTTAGGATGGCAGCCAACAAATTGCAGTTCCAATAATTATCAATCCAGAATTCCTTCATTTTTGTCATTGAGTTTGGATTGGAGGTGTGTAGTCTATATATGGAAAAAGAGCATGATTCGGCTCTCTACGTGTTAGATAAAAAGATGAGTACAAAATTTGTTGGGGTGAGGTCCCTCTAACTAAAAATAAAAAAAATATACAATGCTCACCCATAAGGGGGTCCTCAACCACCTACAAAGCACACTCAAAGCCAAAATAATCAAAATAGAAAGGTATACTCAAAAGGAGACAAAAAAACAAGAGAATGTATACCAAAAAATTCCAACCAAAATAATTAAACAACAGATCTAAAACAAAGAGCAGCTTCAAGCATATGTTCCAGTGAACCGAGAACCTGTAATTTCCAAAAAAAAAATTGACAGTAGCAATAAAGAAACCAAAAACAACAGCTTGAAACCAAGACATCAGTAAGGAAATCCAGACAACAGCTAAAGGCATTTGTTCCAGTGAACCAAGACAACAACTTGAAGGCCGGATGAGAGAGCAGCTTCAGGCAATTGAAACGAAGAGAATTGATAGCAGGGTACAAACATCTTCAGACATTGTTCGATTGTAACCGAGAACCTGTAATCTCCAAAAATTGACAGCAGTAGTAAGGGAAACCAAGGCAGCAGCTTGAAGGCGGAAGGATAACCGAAGGAGTCTGCAGTATGATAGATAGCAAGGAAAACTAGCAAAATTCAAATTCTAGTATAGGGGATATCAAGTTTATCCCCAAGCAGAAGTTTCTTTAAAGGCAGTGGGGGATGCAAATCAACAGAGACCCCAACATAGCCCCTCTTAGCCAACCAGTCAGTCGGTGCAATATCTTCCATGTGTATAAATGTAGTCTGAATCTGAAGTGAATTAAAAGAGAGAAGATGTCCAATTTTGATTGAAAAGGAAAACTAAATTCCACAAGGGGTTAGTAACCTTTGTAAGCATGTTATTAATCAACCTAGCATCTGTTTCAATGATTATCTTAAGAAATGCAAAGATCGTTGTAGTTTGTACAACAAAAAGAATAACCCAACATTCATCTTCAATAGGGCTTCGAGCATAAACATGTGAGGAAAAGAAAGAAAGCAAATTCCTAAAAATATATATATATATATATATCTTCTGTAACCATGCTGGGCAAGTTTTATTCACTTTTTCATCTCGTTGTGAATACCTTAATGGCTCATATTCTGAAATAGTCACGGTTCTCTATTGTTTACTTATTGCTAAGGAAATGAAATTCTAGAATTTGATTACAAAAATGGACTCCCTCTCTGTGGTTTGTTGTTGGAATGGAAGTGCTTTGTGCAATTGGCTAAATTCATATTCTTTGGGCAATGATTAAGAAGCTTCTTTCACTACTTTTCTATTAACCGTAATCATATATTTTATGAAGCAAATATACCTGTGAATTTTTAAAATGTGAAGTTTCTATATTTTAAGGTGTTTTATAGTTTTGAAATATTTTACAATTTAAAGAACATATTGATGGCTTAATTTTTATTTAGTGTTTTAATGTATGAATTTTTTTTTAAGTTTATTTTTTTCCTAAAGGGATTTAAAATTTTTGTTATGTCATCGAAAAGGGTTGCTTTAGGTAGTCGCCAACCATTGCCAGTCCCAAGTACGGATGTGAAAAGTGGAGGGTTGCATTGGGTAATCAACAACCAGCATAAAACTTGTAAAAAAAAATCATGACATGAATTCTTTTGATTCTTATGTAAGTGCTAGGACATACCCTAAAAGTGACTCGTTGTGCAAGGCCGCTACACCGGTGCCCTGGTGTATTGTCAAATAAACAAGAGTTCCCACATTACAGACGGATGCATGTAAATAAGTTAGTCCATAAAACTAATGAAATTAATAGTAGGATAGAATCTTGGAATATAGACACTCCCAATGGTAAATTAATGGAATTATTTGATATTAGGATTTGTAGAAAGATTAATATCTTTTGTATTCAAGAAACTAAATGGGTTGGAGAAAAGGCTAAGGAGATTGATAAATTTGGTTTTAAACTTTGGCATCTTGGTAAGAGTTGCAGTAGATATGCTATAGGTGTAATTATAGATAAGAGTTTGAAAATAAATTTGTAAAAATTAATAGAGTTGGAGATAAAATTATAATACTTAAGATTATCATTGATACTATAATTTTTAATATAATAAGTGCTTATGTTCCTTAAGTAGGTTTAGATATAGGGTCTAAAGATAAATTCTGGAATGAAATAGAACACTTAATACAAATGATAGCTCTTTAGAAAAAGAATTTTTGTTGGAGGAGATTTAAATGGACATATCAGTAGAGTGGTAGAAGATTTTAGAAATATTCATGAGTGCTACGGTTTTAGAGTGACTAATGAAGAAGGTAGAGGTATTTTAGATTTTACTTTGTTGTATGATTTTGTTATTACTAATACTTTATGCAAGAAAAGAGATGAACATCTTATTACTTATAATAATGGATCTAATAAAACACAAATTGATTATTTTTTTATAATAAGAAGATATCATCTAGATTTTAAAGATCGTAAGGTCATTCCAAGTGAGGATTTAAGTACCCAACATCATTTATTAGTTCTAGATTTTAAGATGAAGAGTTGTAAAATGAAGAATACTAGGACTCATCATCGTAAAATTAAATGGAGGAACTTAAAAGATATAAATAAAATTATTTTTATGAGTAAAATTCAAGATTTTAAAATTTAGGATGTTTATGATGAGGCAAATGCTATGTGAGATAATGTAACAAACACCATTAAACAAGTAGCAAAAGATGTACTTGGAGAATCAAAAGAAAAAAAATTATTTAAACAAAAATAGTTGGTGGTGGAATAATAATGTGCAAGAAAAGATACAATACAAGAAGTTAAGTTATAAAAACTGGTTTAAATGTAAATGCTTAGAGAACTGAAAAAAATATCAAATGACCCGCAGTGAGTCTAAAAGAACAATGTGCGACACTAAAAATTCTTTTTTTAAAGATATTTACAATAGATTTGATACTAAGAAGGGTGAAAAGTATATGTATAAACTAGACAACAAAAGAGAAAAGAAAAATAAAGACTTAACTCAAGTAAAGTGTATTAAACTTTTCTTAGTTTCTTAGAAGAAATTCAACATAAGTGGGTGAGTTATTTTGGTAAACTTTTTAATGAAGTTTGTGAAAATACAATAAACCTTAATGATCTTAATATTGTTAAAAATAACAAAATGTTTCATTTCTACCATTGCATTAGTAAAAAAAAGTTGAGAAGACTTTAAAGAAAACTAAGGGTGGAAAGTGTGTAGGACCGGATGATAGCCCAATTGAAGTATAGAAATGTTTAAGTGATTTGGGAGTTTATTAGCTAAATAAACTCTTTAATATTATTTTAAAAACTAAAAAATGCCTGAGGAGTGGAGGAATAGTATTTTGGTCCTCATTTAAAAGAATAAAGGGAATGCACAAGAGTGTGAAAATTATAGAGGAAATAAGTTGATGTGTCGTACTTTAAAATTATGGGAGACGGTAATTGAACATAAGTTAAGTTGTCTTACAAAGATTTCTCATAAATAATTTTCATTTAAGTTGGGCAGGTCTACTATGGAAGCTATACATTTATTGAGAAGATTGACGGAGAAGTTCGAAGATATAAAGAGAATCTACATTTGATTTTTATTGATTTAGAAAAAGCTTACGATAAGGTTCCAAGAGATATCCTCTGGAGAGTTCTTGAGAAGAAAGGTGTTGATGTGACTTATATTCAAGTCATTAAATATATGTATACTAGAGTTGTTACTTGTGTTTGAACTGAAAGAGGATTCACTAAATATTTTCCTATTTCTGTTGGATTACATATTTTTTTGCTTTAGTTATGGATGGTCTTACTGTACATTTACAGGAGGATGAACCTTGATGTATGCTTTTTGTGGATGATATCCTTCTCATGGATAAGACGAGAGAAAAAGCCCACAAAAAACTTGAATTATGGAGGTTTACATTAGAGTCTAATGGCCTTCATTTGAGTTGAACTAAAACTAAATACAAGTAATGTAATTTTAGTGATAGTAGCTCTAGTGACAAAAGTGTAACTTTGAATGATCATATTATTAAAAGGTGTGAACGATTTAGATATCTCCGGTCTGTTGTTCAAAGTGATGGTGATATAGATGGGGATATATAGATGGGGATGTTAAGGATGTTAATGGTAGAATTCAAGTTTGTTGGTTGAAGTGGAGGAATTCTTTGGGCCTTTTGTGTGATAGAAAAGTACCACTTAGGCTAAAAGGATAATTTTATAAGATGGTGGTCAGACCTGCAATACTCTATGGCGTTGAATGTTGGCCTTTAAAAGAGAAGCATTAAAAGAGAAGCATAATAGAGAAGCATAATAGTAAGTTAAGTGTTGTTGAGATGAGAATAATTAGGTGGAAGAGTGGCTTTACACTTAGACATAGAATGTAAAATGAATATATTTGTATAGGGTTTGTGTAGCTCCTATGATGGAAAAAATTATAGAAAAACATTATAATTGGTTTGGTTACATTAAGCATTGACCCTCTTATGATTTTATTAGGAGACTAGGTGTTTTAGATTTGACTTATGTTAAGAAAGTTAGAGGTAAACCTAGGAAGACTTGGGCTTATTGTATAAAAATAATCTTAATTTATTAGAACAAAATGAAAATATGACACTAAATATAACACAATGGATAAAAAGGATTCATGCAGCCGACCCCATATAGTGGGATTAAGGATTTGTTGTTGTTGTTGTATTAAAAAAGTTTTAGTTATTTTAGAAGGTTTTAGATTTTTCAATGTGATTTTAGAGAATTTAAGGTTTTGAAAATGTTTGGAATTGAGGTTTAAATTTGAAGGTTTGTCATTGGGTTTTTAATTAGGGGGTTCAGAGTTAAGATTTTGTTTTAAGGGTTTGGACTTGAGTTTTGGAATGAAAGGTTTGAATTTGAGGTTTAGTTTTGGAAAATGTTTTTTGATGTTTGAATTTTATCCTAAACTAGGGGAAGGATATTTTGGAGAGATTTCAAGATGAAGGCAAAGCCTTAATTGTTAAATAAATTTATAATATAAAAAAGGCTAAATGGATGAACCTTTTTCATATTAGGTGGTTAGGGGTCCTTAATGTTACCATAGATAAGAAGTTTGTTGACCTTTTGTCTATTATGTGGTTTGAGTTACATTTGTCACTAACTATGTTATTTTATCCATGAGTACTTACATAATCCAAGGGGTAAGACTATTTTCTTATATATCTTAATCCTTAATACTAGTTATGGATATGTAGTAAGCTATTCCAAGCTTCTAGACTAGAATAATCTAGGTTGTGTGCGATCCTTGATTTTGTTTCTAAGTAGGCTAATTTAGGGTATCAAGATTGATCTACCTAAATTTTTTTTACAAGATTTAAAGTTGTAAATTTTAATTTATTTTGAGGTTGGATTACTAATTCATGATCTATTTTGATTTTTTGTTTCACTCTAGGAAAAAATCAATGAATCTTTTATGTTTTAAGCAAATTTTATCCTATTTTGTCAATCATTTGTGAAAATTTGAGTTCTAGTTTAAGTTTCCATTTAGTTTTCAATCGTTTGTTTGTTTCTAGGGTGCGTCTGATCTATCATTTAAGGTTATCCTTCAGTGTTTAGTTCAATGTTCTGTATTTATCTTTACATGTTAAGAATAAATTTTATTGAAGTCTTTCATGCTTACAATTCATATTTAGGTGTTATTCACTCATAAAGAAGTGTTTTTATAAAGTACTTTTTGATGCAAAAGTGTTAATAATTTGATTGTACTTATTTAGGAAAGTTGTACACATAAATGTTGACCTCATTTTGGTGAGGTCTAAGATTCTCCTTTTTAGAAGCCTATAATCTTGCCATAGGCCTTTCCTGTTGACTATCTTAATAAATTAGTGATGGAACCTACCTCCCTTAGGAATTTTAAATGCTTCCTTATTCTTTCTCGAGTTTCACATGTATAATTCTAATCTCTAGCACATAGAAGGATGAAATCAATAGAAGGAAGCTTATAGAGAATTTCTATAGGATCAATTGATCATAGGACAACCACGGTTGACTTAAACATGAAGACACACTTGAACCCATCACAAACTCACACATCTCTAAACCCTAAAATCACTTAAACTTGACCTACCACCTAACTTCTTTTTGAGACTCATGTGGGTGGTCCCAAGCCCTTAACCTTTAGTTACGATAGCTAGGACCAACATATGGAGGATCCAAAATAAGTTTTTCTATGGACCTTATGACTTTTGGGAGGCTATTCATGGTTTGCATTATCACCTTCCCTAACAAATTCTACCTAAATTGTCTAAATAGCTAAAATTGTTAAAATCCTTAATTTCACTCAAAACTTCTCCAAAACCAATTCAAATCCAACCAAATTCAATTCCAAGTCCAAATTTGGCAAATTCACCAAAGTGCCCCAAAATTGACCATTAACCCCAAATTCCTAAAATACCCCTAATTGCCTAAAACTTCCAATTTACCCCCAATTTTCACTAAGCTTATCCCTAATCCAATTTCATCAAATTTTGTAAATAATTTTACCAAAATTTAATTGTAAATTTAAAATTATTCAAGCCCAAATTTAAGCCCACCATACCAATTTTAAAAGCCCACCATACCCTTTCCAAAAGCCCAAAACTAAGAGCCCAAATGACAGAACCATATCATCATCCATTAAATTAAATCAATCCATACACCATGATATGCATGATTGATTTCACCTATATTAGGAATCATGAAAATCCATCATAAAATACACCAAGAAGTCCTAAACCTTTCTTTATGAAAGTTGGCTAAGCCGCATGCAAGCCATAGTGTCTTCTCCAAGCCATATGTGAGTCATATGAGCCATGAAAAGTCCACCATACTCAAAGTGGAAAAAGGAGGACATACATTGAAGCCCCCCATGCTTTGCCTCACCCTCTCATACTTCATTTCAAGCCTAAATTCAAAGACTAACCTCTTGGATTGAACCCAAAGACCAAGAAGACAACACCAGCCACCATGGAGAGGTGGACCCAACCATTTCTAAGGGCTAAACCCAATTCAAACACAAAAGAGGCCTAGGCCTCATTCCTATTTGATCCAAGCCTTTAAAAATGGAAACCTTCAATTGATTTCACCAAAACCAAGCCCTAATGTCTTTGAGCAAGATTGTGACCACTCCATGGCCTGCCGACAACCTAGGCTTTTGGAAAACACCATGGCCAAGATGGCTACTTTGGAAAAAGCACAAAATTCAAACTCCCTTGTGTGGATCCTTAAAATTGGTAAATTGCCTCCACCTCAACTCCACCTAAGCTCCATCTTGCACCCAATAGTCAACCCAATTGGCCACCCCAAGCTCTTCTATTTAAACCCCCTGTCATGGCTAAAAGGGGACACATGCACAAACCTTAGCGAAGCCCTGCCAAACTAACTCCAAACCTCAATTTAGACCTTACTAAGCTCATCCTAATCATCCTAAACCCATCTCTCCCACTGCCTAACCCTAATTTTAAGCTCAAAATCCAAGGTGTTTTTGACTATTCCTTAAAACTCAACCAAACTCTAAATTGAACCTTCCAAAAGCTTCTTCGCACTTCAAAATTACTTCCCCAATCAAAGCCTCATCATCCTATTCACCTTAACCTAGTTTAAAACCAAACCTAATCTACCTTCTAATTGAAGTCATACATAAACCTAACACTAGAGCAAATCAACACTTTGAGGTCATTCATGGACTCAAGGCGATCGTCTCCAACCAACCCAATTGAGGCCTCACCTCTTGGGTGAAGTTATAGACCAAAATCCCTAAATTTGTGCTTGGTTTTGGCTTTCATGAAGAAAAAAAATAATTTCATACGTATTTAGCAATATAGATTGTCGTCTCACTTTGATGAAGGTTTAGGAACAAAACTCACTTAATTTGGTTGAGTATTGAGGGAGATCTTATGGTTAGAAAATAAATCATTCTTGGGTTTGGAAGATTAGGGATAATGAACAAATGTCGTCCTTTTCACGCATGTATTGATCAAATGGCGGAGAGGGTGTCAGACGGGCGAAGCATACATGAACAGCTGCCTGACGAGTCGGCTACGTGGAAAGTGCTAGTCAATCAGAATGCTCCACATAGAGTTTCAAAGATGCCGGGGATCTAGTCAATGCTAATTTGGATAACTAGGAAATTAGGGATATTTTTTTATTTAAATATTTATAGAAACTACAAAAATTCATAACTTGGTGTAAAAAAATGCTAAAAATAATATAAAATTACCCCGTGCTTAGTAAACAGAGGAAAAAAATGTTGACTAAAAATAAAAAAATTATTTGCTTTATATTTTATTTTAAATTAATTAAATACACTTAAATTTTTCTAAATCATAAATACTTAAATATTAATCACAAAAATATGAAATTTGGCAAGTTTACTCCTGGCATGCTTAAGGATGTTCTATGATTTTTTTAAAATCAGAAGACATCTCTAACTTTGAAAACCTTAATTTTCAATATTAATCACCCTTATTTTGCTTAAAATAATTATAAAAAATGAAATATGAGTCACAAAATTATAAAAACTTGTTTGGTAGATTCATTGTGGTTAGAAGAACTTAGAAAAAATGAAAATCAAATTTAAAAAATTTAAAGCATATTTTCTTTTTTTTTTTAAATTAAGAAAATTACCAAAATTAATAAAAATAGCAAATAACTCAAAAAATCATAAAAATATCCCAAACTAAAGGAAATGGGCTTAAAAGGTCTCTGTAAAAATTTCAGAGCCATAAAAATTAGTTTTAACATAAAAATAGATTTTCTATGTAAAAAAGGATTTTTTGTTTAATATAATTATAGAAATTAAAATATGAATAAAAAAATTATAAGAAATGCTATGGAGTGTTCCTTAAAACCAGACCAACCTAAGAAAAATATAGTTGAAATTTAAATAACAAGTCATTTTTAGCCCTTTTCACTAATTTAAAATTATTAAAAAATACCAAAATAAAAATTAAAACTATCAAAATGGTACAAATTACTTCCTGATTGAAGAAAATGATAATAAATTTTTTCTATAAATTTTGGAGTTATAAAAATTTATTTTAAATAATTAAATGTATTTTCCAACATTTTTTACTTAAAAAAATTATTAAAATTGAGATAAAATCCAGAAAAACTTGAATTTAATTTCTTTATGTTCTCTGAAGTTAGAGAGATTAATAAAAATATAAAAACTAATTTTCAAGGTAAAATATAATTTCTATTTATTTTTTCATTAAAATTAAAAAATGATAATACTTAAAATATAATTCAAAAAATCATAAAAATTGAACTGATTGGTCCTCTGACCCATATGAACCTACAAAAATATTCTTAAGAATAGAAATGTATGTTTTAGTTAATTAAATGAATTCACATTGAAAATTCCTATTTTTGGACAAAAAAAAATTTTAAAAATAAAATAAAAATCAGAAAAATACAAATTCTTCTATGATATTTTTATTAACCCATGAGTAGCAAACCAACAATGTTTCAAAGTCACTTGAATTAAATTAAAGGAATTATAAAGAAAAGAGACCTATGATAAAAGTGATAATTATGAAATTTTGAGGTCTAATTAAAATTTAGATTAAGAGAAAAGGGAAATATTGATTATAATTGATTCTCTAAAATGATTGAAAAATAAAGGATTGAAGGTTAGAAACCAACTCATGTCATTTTTTACACAATTGTAAAAGTGTAGTTTTCTAAATTATTATGTTTGGAAGTTAAGTATATCAAATGATTTTAATGTGAGGGGTATGAGTTAGGAAGATAATAATTTTATAATTTGAAGCATCAAATCAATGGTTAAGCATGATACAACCATTTAATTAGAATAAAATTCATTACATTTAACAATTAAACAATTTATTATAAATCTTTACTTAAAGATCTAAGAGCATGATAGTGAATTAGGTTTGATCTAAAATCATTTAAAAGGATCAAAAAATAAAGAACATAGCTTATCGTAAACACCAAAAGCTCAAATTCAATTGAGAAGGAGTAAAATTTTCCTAAATGATTAAGCTCACCCCTCGGTTGAGCACCCATTTAAACTTCAAGCATAATAAGAGATAATAACTTCTAGCTTAATTTTGGTTAATTAAAATATATGCTGAGCACAACTTAAGGACATTAATTCAACTTGGATGACCTAATTAACAATCTAAAAAGACCAGAATGAACTTAAAATGATCTGAAAGATTCTAAGTTTATTTAGAATTATTCTCCAAATATCCTTACTAGATTTTAGATATTTTAGAGGACATATCAGTCTGTTATGATTTGTTGAAGAAAATTGTATTCAAAATTTAATAACAACTAAATCAACATAAAATTCCTAAGAACTTACCAGGCTATGACTCAAGACCCAATAATTTACAAATCAATAAAAAATATCATGGCACTACTTATCCTATTTTATTAACCTAATGCCCAGGGTATGAGCCTCAAATAAAGTGTCTAAGCCCTTATGAAAAACTGAGAATATTTGAAATGGCCACATGTGGATCATCGGACTGGTTTAAGTCTAAGGTTCAGGTGGTAATGGATATGATGAAATCGCTTATGTGTGTTTGAAGTGGGACATTAGAATATTATCTCCTATACCTAATGACCTTCGGATAGAGAATAGGACCGATGGTATTATTCACCAACCCTTGGTTTACATTCTTAGGTTGCTAGTAATTTAGTCAGATTAAGATGATTAACTTGTGGACAATCTAAATTTATCAAAAATAAATTTTTGAACGCCAAAACATATTTTCTAGTGATATTACTACTTTTGAATGCTAAATTAAACTCTATATGCATGAGAAATTAAAAGAGTTTTAAGCGCAAAATTATGAAAGTCTACTTGTTAATCATCTTAATTAGGCTAAAACTTGCCCTCTTGAGACTGTTTGGCCTATAACTTTTTTACAAGGTTGGAAGCACACTGTCCAACTCTGAGCCTCCACTTTATTAAATTATTACACCCAATACTGGTCTTCTGTATGTACCATATAGTTTTTCACATATTTACTTTCCCTAAACTTTACTTAAAGTTTATGAATATTAACTTGCTATAATTATTATACCGACCCCTTTTGTAGTAGTAGCAGAGGCTTAGGTACACACATTTATATATTTACAGTATTTTTATCGCAACATTTTCTTTTACTGTCCCTTTAATTTTGCGTTTATTTAATTGCAAGACCGTCAGAATAGAGAACAATAGTCGTTTTACTTAGAATGGATCACTATAAAACCTAAACACATACCCTTTAATTAATTAGATTAACAATGATTGAAATTAAAAAAATAAGATATAAAATACTAAACTTGGAGCTGCTATAAACAAGGAGCTTGGAGCAAGCTAAAGAAGATGGTGGATGACAATCTACAACAAAAAAAAACAAATCTACATTAACTTAACTTTCCCTAAAATAAAACAACAAGCCATGAGACTGCAAGATAGCTCATCCAACATAACATAAATCCTCAATTTATTTTTATGCATTTGCACATCCATGTTATGCAATCTCTTTCCTAACTCTCTTTACACTCTGAGGTTGTAGTTTGTTATGACCTAAGTTCTCCTATCTTCCAAACCATTTGTATGACTGTTTCTTGAAAATGTAAGCCCTAAATAATAAAATTGATAGGATGAAACATCAAAATAAATCTCTTAAAAAAAAAACGGCCACACAACATGATTGTTTAGGAAGTCACTAACGTTCTCTTCAGAATTTGTGACATCCACTGCTTTTCCTCTCGTAGAAATCCTAAATAGCTATTCCCATTTGACTTTCCATGTTCAAGCTTGAAGCCCTAAGAATTAAATTATTGAAGACAAATACTTTAAATCATCATCGAGAGTCTTCTCAAGCAACTCCAGTCATTTGAGATGTAATTAACAATAAAGACTTGCCTCTATAGGGAGCTTTACAATCCATGTAATATAAACCGTATTTAATCTTTTATATTAGATAGAGAAACTTATCGGTCAACAAAAAAAGTTTCGCAGACCAAAGAGATGACATAAATTTATTAGTTTAATTAATCAAACCTCACTATTTAGTAATGTGTCTATTCTTTAAGATAGGTGCATTGCTCGTAGTGTTTTGATTGCTTATTTAAAATATTAAATGATTGGGATCTTATAAGTCTCATTTTTTTCAAAATTAAAACACTATTTTCAAAAATCAAAATTATATATATATATATATATATATATAATAGCACAAGTGATATACCATCTCGAAAAATAAGCGTACCATATATATATATATATTATATCCAAAACAAGATCTTCAAGAGAATTTAGCAGTCGATAGTTTCTGGCAATGTCGTTAGGGACTAGCTTTTCTCTTCATTATGATCATGAGGTTTTATCTTCATCAATCAGTAATGTGTCCATGTCCCTCACGGTCTAGATTACCATTCGTTTATTAGTATGCTTCACTCATTTCTTTCTTGGACATACACCATCAACTCTCCTTTGATTCTAGCACCCTCTGTTCAACCATCCTTAAACAAAGGGGCTCAGAAATGTTTAAATTTTTATAAGGGGTCAGGCCCCTAATAGAGTTGTAAGAAAGGTGCATTGTGAAGTCATCCCAGCACTGGGTCCTGAATTTCAGTTTTACTCCACATCTCTAAGTTTTGACTTGTTATTGGCAAATTAATCCAAAGCTTGCGTACCTTTCGTTTAAATGCCAAAATTAAGCAAAATTTGTTAAAAATATGAAAATTACACTCCAAAATCTAGTAATAAAGATAGAAAAAAATTTCAAAATAAAGAAAAAAGAATACATAACACATAACAAAACAAAAATAAATAAAGAGATTGCATAGTTCATACAACCACCTTTATTAATTTTAGTATTCTTGCTAAAATTATTAGGTATAGGCCGTTGCTAGCTTTTGGAACACTTCAACTAGCACCTGCAACAGTGTCATTGATCAAAAGAAAATATGTTGAGATTTTCATACCTATTTTATACTATTTTTGATGATATTACACTTTAAAGAAATGTATTTTTGATGTTTTGTTGCAGAAATGATGAATTAGGGTCATTAGAGGAAAAAGATGCAAAAAGGAGTGAATTTGGAGCGAAACGGACCAAAATGTGAAGAATTGAACTAGGGAGCCAACAGCGAGCCCAAGGACGCCGAAGACGAGATTTTCTCGACACTCCAGAATTAATTCACTTAGAAGGCTCACCGACAACGCCCTCAAGGCCGCCGATGGTGAGATCGGCAGTTATGTCCAACCAGGCTTTGGATGAGGACGAATTTTGGAGGGGTGCTTAGGTAACTCTTGGAAAAACTCATCCACAACTTTAAAAGAAGATTTTGGCCAAAAATTGAAGACAGCCTGAAGGTCTTGGAGGTTAGAAAGGTCTTGAAGGTTGAGGGAGACTCAAAATTGAAGTGTGAAAAAAGTGTAGAGAGTCTAAATTGTGAGGAATTCTTTGAGAGATTGTAAGAGTGGAGGGAAAGTGAGAGATTTCTTCCTCCTTACCGCTTTGAACAGGAATTCTGTGTGCTGTAAAGAAAGGAAGAGATTCAGAGGTACTTCGAGGAGTTTTCTTGGGGAAAAATTAGAGATAAGTTTATTTACTTGTTGTAGTTTTCATGACTTTGATTTTATATATGAATTCTGAGTTTTGTTGTGTTTTCCCCATGAGATCTGAGTAGTTTTCTCTGTCGTTCTCCTTGTCTAGAGATTTGTGAAATGGTGATTTGAATTGGTGAAGCCATGAAAATGTTTAAGAAATTGTGATGATCTTTTCACTTTGATCTTAATTTACTTTCAATCTGGCCAATTGATTTGTTAAAATATGTTGAGTTTTACAACTTAAGTGAAGATTACATCCAAGATTCAAAGAGGTCAAAGTCCTTGGAAATTGGGTGCAAATAAATAGGGAAATAAAATTATCGGGCGTAAAATTGGAGATTTTAGAGTGACAGAATAAAATCCCCAATTCAGTCCTATTGTTTGGATGTTGAAGTGTAGATGGTAGCCCTCAGGCGAGGGGAAAGTGGGAGCTCCAAAGTGACAGCTGGTATCCTCCCAGCCTAGCCGCAGATTCAGTAGACAAGCATAGGATTAGTCAATGTTCTTTATGCCTGGACCAAAGGGTAAAGAATAGGTATGCTCCTATATGACACAATACAAATTAAACTTATTCATTTTATCCATTCACTATAATTGCTTGACAAGTAGAAGGATGTTTTCTTATATATTGAATATCACATTAAAAACCTCATTAGTATAATTAGTTTTTTAAGAGATATAAAAAAATTACATATTTAATTGAATTGCCTATTAGTGATAGATAAGCAAATTGAACTTCATTGTTGCGATTAAAGTATTGCTTTTCTAAAATCTTAGTTTGTAGTTTCTAATATTACTTCCTGTGGGATCAATATCTAGGACTCCATTAAAGCCCTATATTACTTGAGCGATACGTATACTTGCGTTGATAAGTGTGACTTTATAATTAGTGAATATTTATTACATTTATTTTTATCGAATCCAAAATTGTTACTATGTTTTGGTACAGTTGCTGAAGAATTAAATCTTTTAGCAGTAATATTAATTACTTATATTTTTAAGCATATATAAAGTCGCTGTCAAGGTTTTGGCGCCGTTGCCGGGGAGTGAGTAAAAAAAAATCACAATTAGTGTAACGGACAAATTAGGATTATTAGGAAATTTTTACTTGAATTGCAACTTATTTTCATATTTTAGTTAACTGTCTTACTGTGTATTGATTTCAAATTGTATGCGTAAATTTGGACCTGAAAATCTTATACCCTAGGATTCAGAATTAGAACACACTGTTAGAAAAATTAGAAGAATGAGGAGAGAACCTAGAAATTCAAATATAATGGAAAACAACATGAAAAAACAAGGATTAGAAAATGAACACCCACCAACCTAGACCCCTAAGAGATTATGCAAATCCTACAGCAGATGAAATCCACTTATCTATCAAAAATCCTGATGTAACTGCTAATTCATTTGAGCTTAAACCTGCTATTATCCAAATGGTACAAAATAATTAATTTGGAGGTACACACAATGAAAATATTAATTTACACATCATTCACTATAATTGCTTGACAAGTAGAAGGATGTTTTCTTATATATTGAATATCACATTAAAAACCTCATTAGTATAATTAGTTTTTTAAGAGATATAAAAAAATTACATATTTAATTGAATTGCCTATTAGTGATAGATAAGCAAATTGAACTTCATTGTTGCGATTAAAGTATTGCTTTTCTAAAATCTTAGTTTGTAGTTTCTAATATTACTTCCTGTGGGATCAATATCTAGGACTCCATTAAAGCCCTATATTACTTGAGCGATACGTATACTTGCGTTGATAAGTGTGACTTTATAATTAGTGAATATTTATTACATTTATTTTTATCGAATCCAAAATTGTTACTATCTACGGTTGGTGGTTCTTTAATGTCAAAACCTTTTAATGAGGCTTATTCGTTAATAGAAGAGATGGCTACCAATAATTTTTAATGGCCCTCTGAAAGGGTAAATCCTAAAAGAGTAGCTAGTATCCATGATTCTAATGTGATATCTATGTTAGCTTCGCACATTGCTGCAATATCAAAGAAAATAGATCATTATGAGATGAATTATTCTCCAACACCTCCTATGATGGAAGAGAATTCCTCTGGGCAATTTGTGGATGTTCAACATTCATATGAGACTTTAAATGCTATTAATAAACCCAACAACCCTTATTCGAACTATTATAACCCAGGTTGGAAGAATCAACCAAATTTTAATTGGAATAACAATTCTTCTACAAATCAACAGTGGGCGAACAACCCAGTAAACCCATTAGGAAATTCATCCAACCGAGAAAATGTTAACTATAGACCTTCTTATCCTCCAGGATTTAACATTAACACTAAAATTAAGGAAAAGAAGTTGTCTATGGAAGATCTGATATTAAACATGGGTCAACAATTATAAAATCAAGGAAATTAATTACAAATTAAAGGAAATCAATTACAAATTTAAGGAAATCAATTACAAAATAAAGGAACTGATATTAAGAATATTGAAAATCAATTAGGGCATATCGCTACTATGCTTAGTAACCGAACATTGGGAACTTTTCCTAGTCCTGTGGA
>NW_018229929.1:51485-51832 GCF_001263595.1 Phalaenopsis equestris | reverse complement strand
CTGACACCGATAATGAAATTACAGACAGTTTTCCTGATGAACAACTTTATAATATTAATGAGTGGAAAATACCATGGTATGCTGATATTGTTAACTATATTATAAGTGATATTTTGTCACCTATGCTAACACTGCAACAACAAAAGAAATTCATTCATGATGCGAAAGCATATTTTTGGGATGAGTCTTATTTATATAAAAAATGTAAGGATCTGATTATGAGAAGATGTGTAACTTATGAAAAAACTTAGCTAATCATTCAGAAATATCATGATTCTGAATTTGGAGGACATTTTGGGATTGATAAAACTGCTTATAAAATTTTACAAGCTGGATTTTATTGGCCT
>NW_018229929.1:47571-50321 GCF_001263595.1 Phalaenopsis equestris | reverse complement strand
GCTTACAGGACTGCTTATAAAACTCCTATTGGAATGAATCCTTACAGGCTAATTTTTGGAAATACTTATCACTTACCAGTAGAATTGGAGCATAAAGCATATTGGGCGATTAAAGAATTCATTTATAATTTGAAAGATGCTGGTAAGAACAGATTGTTACAATTAAATGAATTGGAAGAATTAAGAAATGAATCTTATGATAACAACAGATAATTTATAAGGAAAAAGTAAAGTTATGGCATGATCAAAAGATTAACCAGAAGAATTTTGAACCAGGACAAGAAGTTTTGCTTTACAATACTAGGCTGAAGTTATTTTCTGGGAAATTGAAGTCTCGTTGGCTAGGACCCTTTACTGTGACTCAAGTTCATACTTACAGAGCTATTGAAATTGAAGATTAGAAGACTGGAAATATATTAAAAGTAAATAGAAACAGATTAAAACCATATTTTGAGGGTAAAATTCCAAATTTTAAAGAGGTTTTAATGATCAGTCAACCTAAATAACACATGAATAGGTCGAGCTGACGACGTTAAACCAAGCGCTTTATGGGAGGCAACCCATATTTATTTTTACTTTTATTAAAATTATAGTAGTTTTTATTTGAAATTATCATTAGTTTGTGGTAGTATCAAGCTCTACTACTCTTATTTACCCTTGAATCATCATAAGCATTGGATCCATAGAGAAAAATTGGAATTTATATATAAATGTGATGTTTTGGGTTGTAAAAGTTTATTTATGATAAGTACATCATTTAATCACTTAAAATTATGTCTATAGTGATTGAATAGCTGTCGTTTAGGCTTGAAATTGATCAAAATCTCAAAAATTCGGAAATTGAACCAAATCAATGGAGCCCGCCGACGGCGCCCTTGACGCCGCTGATGGCGGATTTTTCCCGAGAGTTATGTTTGGTTTTTAATAAAGCGCGCTGACGGTGCTGAACACCCTGCTGACGGTGAGTTTACAAAAAAACACCTTTAACCATGATTTTGACCAGTCAAACACCACTATTCATCATCCCCTTCCTCCTAAATACGCAATTTTTGATCTAGGGCTTGAGAGATCTTAGATTTGGGGTTATTTCAAGCTTTTTGACACCAGATTTGATCATCTCTAGGTGAGAGCTTCACTCCAAACTAAAAATATTTGATTTTCACCATGAATTTCTTCAACATTGTGGAGATCCAAAAATTTTGAGAATGCGAAGAAAGTATTAGGAAGAAATTCATGGAATTTAGTGTTGAACTCTTAGAATTACTTTTGGAAGCCATTATTTGCATATTTGAAGTATATTTTGGAATTTTTCTATGATTGTGATTAGATTGAAATGGCTCCATGACAAAAGAGATGACTTGAGTTCGACGAGTCTCGCTTCGTCAATGTGAAGGCTCAATCAATATTTACTTCTGTATTTGAAGGAAAGAAGTGTATACAAGATCGAGTTTTTGAAAGTCTGGGAGGAGAAATTGAACGAGTTATTGCCGAGCAGAGGTGGGAAAACTTCTGTTACACGACTAATAAAGCTGTTGCAAATATTGTGAAGGAATTCTATGTGAACGTATTCTATTCTGAAGATGGAATCGTTCAAGTGCAGGGATTTCCTGTTGAATTTAATGCCGCCCGCATTAACACCTTTTACGAAGTCCTAGACTCTTATAGCTGCCATTATGAATCCTTCAGTACTATGGAAGGCCCCCTGAATGATGTGAACGTGGAAGATTAAGCAACGAGAATGGGTAAATTTTTCTGCTTCCATGTTAAATGCCACCTCTAAAGCGTGGCACTACTTTATTTCCTCTACTCTGTTACCAACTTATCACCATAGTGAGGTAACTAGAGATAGAGCTATTCTGAATTTCTGTATTTAGAATAACATAAATATAAATGTGGGGAGGATCATTTTTAAGAATATATTGACTACGGCAAGGAGTGAAACAAGTGGAGGTCTAGGACATCCTAACCTTATTTATGCACTTTGACAACTTTCTGGAGTGGAAGCTGGAGGGGATGAGGAATGGGTTTTCCCTATGAAACCCATTAGAAAAACTAATTTGAAAACTTATGAATCACATGAGAAATGGAGAACTGGAAGTAGGAGTCAAGAACCTTCTACTAGTAGAGATGTCCCCTCTACAAGTTATGACCTTCCACCTTCTAGTTCAACTACTTTGAATGATTTGATGAATGAGTTGACCTTGCAGCGGAAGAGCATAGAATTAATAAATGAAAGAATTGGAGGTTTAGAATGTCAACATGATTACGATAGGGAGTACCTTCAAAGGCATTTAAATTTTGATATAGCTTATTACGAAGCTCAGGCCCGACACTATAGAGGTGAGCCTAATATTACTTTTCCCGAGTGCCCTCGATATACTCAGTATCAGCCCGATCCACCTACTGATCAAGGAGACGAAGACAGAGTTTGGGATTTTGATATCTGATGTAATTGATGTACTTGTACTTTTATTTTTGTGATCTTTTGTAATAAAAGTAGATGTTTGTGTGTATTTGAATTTTCATTTTTATTGTTAAGTTGTACTTGGATAATTTTTAATTTTTGTTATAAAATTAGTATGGTAGTTAAATTTGCATGTGTAGTATAATATATGCTGAGTAGTATTTTGTGGATTGTAATGTAATGTGATTTTTATTTTTGCATTTTAATTGTAATTGTTTTGTTTAATATTGTGGTTGTGTTAGGAAATATTGTGTATGTTTAATGTTTTAGTTTGTACTTATTTCAA
>NW_018229929.1:45860-46785 GCF_001263595.1 Phalaenopsis equestris | reverse complement strand
AAAATTGGCTTAACTGGACCTACCTAAAGGGAAAACCTAAATACATTCCTGAACTTATATTTATGGATTAGAGCTTTTACTAGTAGTGTTCCCATGAAATTCCTATCCTTTGGATATTCTAAATGACTTAATATTACGACATATAGTCATTCTTGAAATGAATAGAAGACTAGAATTCTTAAACTTGATGACAAGATAATCTGATAGCTACAGAGTTAATTTAATTACTTGAATGTTTTCTGAAAATCTCACTATGATATTTATCTAAATCAAACTTATAGTATTTCTGAATTAAAACTTTACTACAATAGATCATAACTTTTATGTACTACTAGAATTACTTGAGGAGAAGTAATAGTTAAGTTTGGGGGATTTTGACCAAAGAAAAATATGTTGAAATTTTATACCTATTTTATACTGTTTTTAATGATATTGCACTTTAAAGAAAGGTATTTTTGATGTTTTGTTGCAGGAATGATGAATTAGGGTCATTGGAGCAAAAAGATGCAAAAATGAGTGAACTTGGAGGGAAAAGGACCAAAATTTGAAGAATTGAACTAGGACGCCGACAGCGACATTTTCCCGAGACTCCAAAATTAAATAACTTAGAAGGCTCGTCGACGGCGCCCTCAAGGCCGCTGATGGCAAGATCGGTGATTATGTTCAATCAGGCTTTGGATAAGGACAAATTTTGGAGGGGTGGTTAGGCAACTCTTGCGAAAGCTCATCTACAACTTTAAAAGAAGATTTTAGCCAAAAATTGAAGAAAGCTTGGAGGTTCTGGAAGTTAGAAAGGTCTTGAAGGTTGAGGGAGACTCAAAATTGAAGTATGAAAAAAGTGTAGAGAGTGTAAATTGTGAGGAATTCTTCGAGAGATTGTAAGAGTGGAGGGAAAGTGAGAGATTTCTTCCTCCTTGCCGCTTCA
>NW_018229929.1:23445-45761 GCF_001263595.1 Phalaenopsis equestris | reverse complement strand
CTTTGATTTTATATATGAATTCTGAGTTTTGTTGTGTTTTCTACATGAGATCTGAGTAGTTTTCTCTATCTTTCTCCTTGTCTTGAGGTTTGTGAAATGGTGATTTGAATTGGTGAAGCCATGAAAATGTTTAAGAAATTGTGATGATCTTTTCACTTCGATCTTAATTTACTTTCAATCTGGCCAATTGATTTGTTAAAATATGTTGAGTTTTACAACTAAAGTGAAGATTACATCCAAGATTAAGGGAGGTCAAAGCCCTTGGAAATTGGGTGCAAATAAATAGAGAAATAAAATTATCGGGAGTAGAATTGAAGATTTTAGAGTGACAGACTAAAATCCCTAATTCGGTCCTATCATTTGGGGTTGAAGTGTAGATGTTAGCCCTCAGGCGAGGGGAACGTGGGAGCTCCGAAGTGAGAGCCGACATCCTCCCAGCCTAGCCGTAGATTCAGTGAACAAGCGTAGGATTAGTCAGTGTTCTTTATGCCTGGACCAAAGGGTAAAGAATCGGTATGCTCCTATTTCGCACAATACAAATTAAACTGATTCATTTTATCCATTCACTATAATTTCTTGACAAGGAGAAGGATGTTTTCTTATATATTGAATATCACATTAAAAATCTCATTAGTACAATTAGTTATTTAAGAGTTATAAAAAAATTACATATTTATTTCAATTGCCTATTAGTGATAGATAAGCAAATTGAATTTCATTGTTGCGATTAAAGTATTGCTTTTCTAAAATCTTAGTTCGTAGCTTCTAATATTACTTCCTGTGGGATCGATATCGAGGACTCCATTAGAGCCCTATATTACTTGAGTGATACGTATACTTGCATTGATAAGTGTGACTTTACAATTATTGAATATTTATTACATCCATCTTTATCGAATCTATAATTGTTATTAAGTTTTGGTACAGTTACTGAAAAATTAAATCTTTTATCAGCAACATTATTTACTTATATTTTTAAGCATATATAAAGTCGCTATCAGTCATAAAAGTTGATCTTTTCGTTCAACGGATGCCTGCCCCATGAAGAAGATACACTCCACCGACGAGGTCAATGTCATACTTGGAAAAGTACCGTACGTAATCATAAAGTCTACCCGACTAAAAGTAGCTGAACCCATTGTCAACTATGACCTAAACAATAACCCTAATTTCCCTAAATTCAAGAAACCAATGAGCAGGGAGACTCCAACTAAGTTTGTTGCTCTTGTACCTATGAAATATTTTGTTCATGTACCGAGAAGAGTCATCACCACTGCTGTTGTCAGATTCACTGTCACTGCGCCAACTGTTTTGTTCATCAAAGGAAAGGAGAATCTGTATGAGGAGGATTCTATGATGTTTTTGCACCTCCATAGTAAATTTTCAAGATTTTTTCTTCTCGAATGATGTGTTGCTGACAAGATAATAAAGGAGAAACCACAACCAAAATATTTTAAAAGTTGTAAGAGCAAGGACTGCAAGGTTGGCCCCTACCAAGGCAACTCCTAAGATAAGGGAGACAGGAGAGCTTGAGACACCATATCTCCTTAAAGAGAGCAAGTTTCATCCGCTATCCACTTCTACTAGAGAAGAGATTATTTATTGGAATGTTTACGCATTGCCACCGTCTCATGGAAATAGTGAGAAAGGAGAGGACCACACCATCAACTGAGTTCATTAAGTTTTCAAAAAGCTAGTCGGGAAAGAACAATGTTCTGTTGCTGAGCTATTGAAAAGGATGGGATGCGTTGTGTCCCCACAAATGAAAGGTAAGATTTTAAGAATAGATAAACCCATTCGCAATTTCCAGAAACTAATGAAGGCACCATCAATTCCTGCCAGATTTGATTTGGGAGACCTTGTCGATACCATTACCATCATCACAGATGCTACCACCATTTTTCAAAGACCCACAGAGCACAACTCAATTAAGCCTTGCTTGGGTCTGAGTGTATTTCCTACTGCCATTTGTAAAGAACCTCTAAAGATTATTACGGGAAAAAAGGCCTTCCACTACCGTATAGGGTCCACGCGTTAGGGAGCACAATTCCTTTTCACACACTGATGTCAATACTGAGACACCCAGTCTCAAGGAATGAAAATTAAGGAAGAAAGTGTGGGTACCTAAGCTCACCAGGCCAGTTATTTGGAAGGGACAGGGAAGCATTCTCTCAAAATGGATCTTTAGTTTGATGCTCCGATCATCGCTGTTATAGCCGCTCTAGAGTCATTCACCAAAAGGAAGGACCTTCAATAAGTTCCTACGGATCTCAAGATAACTAAAGGGAAGGAAGTCAATGTTAAACTGGTAAAATTTAGAGCTAAGATTACAAAATTAGCAAAAGATAGAGAAATGGATTTTGGCGATGAGGATTACAATTTAGTAGACTACATTGATGAAGAATTCACCAGAATCAACATTTTTGAGACCCAAGCAATGTCATCTGCATGTGATGCTCCACTTTCCATCAAGGAGAATGTCATGGTTGAATGTAAAAGTGTCATACAGTAAAGAGACGCACAAATTATTCATCTTGAAAAGAGAGTGGAGGAGATGATGATTGCCACGATTAACATTCAGGTACAATCCCAATAACAATAAATGGAAACACCAGAGGTTAACTAGCCAAAGATTGTACATATTACATATAAAATAAAAGAGGTTGCTTCAGCCAATATAGATGAGCCGCTGAAGAAGGTTTTGACTAAGGAAGTGGTGTTAGAGAATAATATCAAACAATTGGTCAAACAACAAGTGAAGGGAGCCTTAGCCCAATAGAAAGAGGGTGCATCAGATTCAAATAGTAGACCATCTATAGGGAAATTTGATGTCATCCTATATCTTACAGGTTTTGTACCACCAACCTTTAAGGCATTGATGGAACGGGCATCCCTTGATAGCACGTTGCACACTTCTGGGCAAACTGCTGCAATGCGGAGGGTAATGAGGCATTACTTTTTCTTCGCCTGTTCGTGGGAGCTTTCATGGATCACATTGAATTTATATGTAGAGTTGCCCAATGAATCAATCATGATGTTTATATAATTGCAAATTTTGTTTGTGAAGAGATTTACTGGGGCTCAACATCATATCACCATTGGAGATCTTAAACTGGAATGTAAAAAATCAACTAAGACTTTGGCTGAGTATATTTTACGTTGGATAAATCTTGACATGAAGTGTGAGCCACAGTTGTAGAAACAACATTCAATCAAGGTTTTACTTAAGAGTATCTTCGGTCTGATAGCTTTCATGAATAAGGGTCTTACAATTAAGTCATATGGAAAGCTACTTAGTAAAGCCAACAACTTAAATTGAGAGGTCAAATATACAGAATTTTTGGAGAAGACTAAGAGGCCTAGACAGACGAAAGCATTTGAGCAGAAGTCCAGGATAGTGGCAGCAGTAGACAAAGAAAAGTAGCCTATGGAGATTTAGACTAAGGCCTCTCAGTAGTACAACCGACAACCACAGTAGTATGGTCAGCAATACAATCATCCTGGTCAGTCGTTATCTCGACAGAGATCATACAAAACCGACAAAGGACAGGGTATGTCAATTGCAAATCAGTGGAACAAATTATATTCCTTCAAAGATGAATAAATAAAAAAGATGTTCCTAATTTTATTAAAAAGATAGAGTTCAAATTTCCTAAGCCGAAGAAACCAGAGGAAGTCACCAAGAAAGATCAACAAAATTATTGCCCATACCACATATTACTTGGACATACTATAGTGATTTGCTTCAGTTTTAAAGATTGTCTCGAGAAAAAAATTATAAAAGTAAAAATATAGCAATAATGAAGGAATATTTAATAGAACTTGAAGGAGGTTCTGTAAATATGATTTTGGCCGAGCCAATTTCTCTGATAGATTCGTACACAGTGGACAAAGAATAGAGCATAGTTGGACTAGATCCTCCAAAAAGATAATGAATCAGATTTAGACCGCCTCAATGCAAGCCTCATATCAGATTCTATAGCCTGCCACACTGGTGCTAGCCATCACAACAGAGAAGCTGACGTAAGAGGGAATAAGAAAGAAGGTGAATGTCAATAAAATGAAGATCGATAGAATGAAGGGTAGAGTAGGGGTTGCCTTATGTTAGATTAATTGTGTCGGATATGGTGAAAATACCTCTCAAATCATTCACTTTGTACAATTATCTCTACGTCCCTCTGGGATCTTATAATTTTGAGATTTATGATTTTGGCTACGTTCTAACTTCCTCCAGTGATAACATAACGAATCATAACCAATTTAACCCCAATTTTGATTAAAAAATTATCCTTAAATCATGCAAAATCTCAATGGGTGCATCAGTGAAGAGAAAGAAGACTTCAACAACACTAGCTATGACAGTTCAGGAAGTGAGGAACTAGTCCTCAACTATAAAAGAACACCGATGGAAATAAATTTGGGCTCTTTTGATTTAGAATTGACACCAGAGGAATTAACAATAGCATTAGTACTCCTAGGCTTGATTCAAAAGATGTAAGAGATAATAAGAGGAAATCTAATGAGTGTAAATGTTTTACTTCTTGGAACGACTCCAATGGAAAAAGGGAAATAAGACATTACTCAGATGTAGCCACCTCCACCAATGGAAGGAACACATACTCAAGAAGAAATTAGAGGTTCAAATAAATTTGATTACAATGTGTTAGCTCAACTTAGGAAGTTGCCAACATAATAAAATGTCAATGATGCTCTGATCCTGTCAAAGATGGTGAGAGATTCTTTGATCAAGGCTCTATTTGATCAAGAAATTTGCTTAGCTCAAATGGCTAGCACATCCTCAGATGAAGTTTTCTCATTAAAGGAATAGCCTGGGGTAACCTTCGCTAATGAAGATTTGTTTATTGGTATTGCCAATTGATCCTGGTTAAATATAGTTGTATAAAATTTATAAAGTTGACTCCGCTTTATAACGGTGCCAAAAACTTGATGTGGTATTTTAATAATAATAACATTAAGCTCTTAAGAATGGGATTCTACACAAGTATAAGTATTGTTATCAAATAATATAAGACTTTTTGTTTAAGTCCCAAATATAGATCCCACAGGGAATGGTTAAATTTGAAATGATAAATTAATTAGGAAATTTACAAAAATCAAATGAAATTAGTTTCACTAGTTTTGAATGTTTAAGATACTATCAAAGCTAAATTATTTACTACTAGTAGAAATTTAAAGTAGGTTTTAAAATTAATAACTAATAAACTATGTTTATGTGATGAAGTTTTTTATGTGATGAAGTGTGATGAAGTTTTCTAATATGAGAAAGCATCTTTCCCACTACAATGAGTTTTTGGTGAAATGAGATGAGATAAATGGCAAAGATCTTAACAAAGCTTACCCAAAGGATGAATTTATTCTACCAATTCTAGAATTAATGGTAGACATTGCAACTACACATGCAATATTCTCCTTTATGGATGGGATGTCATTATACAATCAAATTAAAATGTCCTAAAACGAACCAAATACAGCTTTCAGGACACCAATTAGAATTTACTGTTACAAAGTATTGTCATTTGGAGTAAAAAAATGCTAGTGCTACTTACCAAAGAGCCATGACAGAAATTTTTGATGAACTTATCCACAAACAAGTTGAATATTATGTGGATGACTTGGTTGTCAATAGTAAACAAAAAGATGATCATGTGTATGATTAGAGAATCATCTTTGAACGATTACGATGATTTAATCTTAAAATGAATTATTTAAAGTGTGCCTTTGGTGTCACTTCACGGAAGTTTTTAGGATTTGTTATTCAACATCATGGGATCGAAATTTACCCACTCAAAATTGAAGTCATTTTGAACAAGCTTCCTCTAAAAAATCTAACCCAAGTACAATATTTCCAAGAAAAACTAGCCTATATTCGACATTTTATTTCCAAACATTCAGGTAGGTGTTAACCTCTCACTACCTTAACTTGGAAAGACACCAAATTTGTATGGGATAAAAAATGCCAACACACCTTTGAAAATATTATGCATTACTTAACAACATCTCTTGTTTTAGCAACCCCTGTGTTAGGAAGACCTCTTATCCTTTACACTACAGCATTAGGCAATTCTCTTGGAGCGTTACTTGCTCAAATTAATGATGAAGGCAAATAAAATGCATTATATTACCTAATTCAATGTTTGTTTCCAATTGAAACAAGATACACTGCAATTAAGAAGCATTGTTTTGCCTTGATCTTTCAGCTCAAAAGCTAAGACACTATATTTGACAAGGTAATTCTCATCTCAAGAGTTAAACCATTGCAATACTTGATGACTCAACCAACACTTTCTGGCACTTTCTGGAAAACTGAACTGGCAAGATGGGCAATGATACTGCTCCAATTTGACATAACATTTGTGCCATTGCGTGTTGTCAAAGGATAAATTCTAGCAGACTTCTTAGCAACACATTCTATACCAATTGAATCCCCACTTAACAATGATCTGCCTGATGAGCAAATATTGACAGAAAAAGATGGGAATTGTATTTTGACGAAGCTCCATCTGCTTGAAAAGATAAAGATCAACATAAAATCATATCAGGCAAAGTTGGAGTAGGATGAATCTTCATCACTCACGGACAAGGCAATGATTCCGTTTTCCTACCATTTGACAGAGCCATGTTAAAATAATGAAGCTGAATATGAAGCACTCATAACCGACTTATAATTGAAAATATTAATGGAAATCAAACATATTGACATCTATGAAGATCCTCAATTGACTATCAACCAGATTGCAAAAAAATACAGAAACCTGAAGCCCAGGCTTGAACAATATTTCAATTATATCATGAAATTATTCCAAAAAAATTCGAACGTGGCATTTTTCCTAATTCTTAGATGAGATAATTGTTTAGCAGATGCTTTAGCCAAACATACAAAAGAATTTGCTAGTCCAAAAGGGAATGACATTTCAGTCTCTATAGTAATAGTTGTTGACAAAGAATAAGATGATTGGCAAGAACCAATTATCAAATTTCTGCAAACTGGAATGTTACATGAAAATAGTTCTTTTGCAGCCCAAATTAAACAGAGAGCATTATCTTACACTCTAGTAAATAATGTTCTTTATCGACAATTTTTAAATTAAATGTGGATAAGATGCTTGGGTCAATCTGAATATCAAGATCTCAATAAGGAAATTCATTCAGGCCTATGTGGTGCACACCAGTCTGGGCCAAAAATGAAAATGAAAATAAAAAGAATAAGATATTACTGGCCGACAAAGATGACTGACTTTCTTGAAATAGCAAGGAAATGTCATCAATGTCAAGTCCATGGGGTAGTCTTACATCAATCACCAAATTTATTACATCCGACAACTGCAGCTTGGCCATTTGACTATTGGGGCACACATATAGTGGGCTTTATAGACCCTCCATCATTAAAGGACATAGATTTATTTTAGCTGCCACAGATTACTTTTCTAAATGGGCAAAAGTGATACAGTATAGGGAGAGCAGGTTCTCCACTTCTTCAAGACACATATCGTATATAGATTTGGAATCCTTGAATAGTTATATCAGATAATGGATTAGCCTTTAAAAATACAAGATGAACATTTTTATTCAAGGACATGGAATAGACTAAAGATAATTGACAATTTATTATCCTAAAGCCAATATTTTAGCTGAAGCTTTCAATAAATCATTAGTTTAGACCTTGGAAAAGACATTAACCAACAACCTAAGATAGTGGCATGAAAAATTGATTAAATATTTGTGGGACTATAGAACTACATACCGTACACCAACACGGTCAACACCATTGCTCTGGTATATGATTCTAAAGCCATACTTCCATTAAAAGTTATAATTCCTTCTCTCAGGGTTGCAATTGCAAATAAAATAATTGAAGAAGAAATTGCAAAGTTACAACTTGGAGAACTTGAAAGTTTGGAAGGAAAATGACTGCAAGCTCAACAAAATTTGGAATTATATCAAGCCAAAATGATACAAGCCAATGACAAATTGATTTTCCCTAGAACATTTCAAATCAGGAACTTGATTTTAGTACTTTAAAGACCAATCTTTGCTCATAAGAAAATAAGTGGAAAATTTTAGCCAATATGGGAGGGTCCTTATGTTATTGAAAAGACATACTTGGGATGATACTATCAGTTGGTTGATTGTCAATGTGAAAGAATTTTATCCCCAATCTATGAGAAGTATTTAAAAAATATTATGTGTCATAAAAACATATATAATGACATATTTTTAAAGTGGGAAAACAATAAAATTTTTCATGTTCATCTTGATTGTACAAACTTGACTTTAGTCTGTTGAGATTTCTTTTTGCTTATGAAGCAGGTGCTTATAAGCATAATTCCCCAAAATAAAATCATAAAAATTTGATCAATAAAATATCTTGAAAGTGGAATTTAGTCAGACATGATACATTACCCTATTGCTCGCAGGAAAATGTCTAACAACAGGCTCCTTTTCACCTTTTGAAGTGGTGTTTGTTTGGCATTGGATTGCCGATACATTGTAAATGGATCCAGAATCCATTTTGACTTTGATTTAACACAAATCAATTGATTATGCATTGGACAACTATTATCCATTGTTGATAAAGAAGAGGTTGAAGAAAAATTGCCTATATTGGAATTTAAAATTCAACAACAAAATATTGTCAAAGAAAAAGTAAAACCACTTAATCAAAAACGAAAACCTGACACTGGAAAGTTGAAATCGACAATGGTAGCTACAACTCATGCATTCGTAGAAACATCTGTTTCTTGTATCAATAAATTGACATCAAAATTGACTCAATCCCAGAGACGAAAGTTTAATAAATGACTAAAACAACCAGAAGAAAAAGAAAGACAAGATACGAAGCTTGTGGAAGATGTTGCTGATGGCTTTGAATTCCCTATTCCTGAATATCCACCCGAGGAAGTGTATCTTGTCTTATGGGTGGAAAATCTAGGCCCCAAAAAATAAGAAGTGATAGTAAGGACTACCTTCACACCAACCCCATAAGTGTCAGCCCTTGATCTTACAGTATCAGAGAGGCAACATAATAGGCAAATTGTTTCTAAAGTAGAACTAAAATGTATCCAAATAATCAAATGACTCTCATTTGAATAGTTCAAGCACATCAACGGTCAGACTATTAACATTTTTGAAGGTATTCAACTGTTTACTAGAGTCATTAATGAAGACGAACAAGCAACCATCATTGAACATGTAATGGAAGCATGTGATCTTGGATGAGCTGCACGTCTCAGAAAAAGAACGTATTCTAAACCTAGCAAATGAATACGTGGAAAATGAAGGGTAACTGTTCAGTATGGATGTTGCTACAATTATGTCAAAGATAGAAATGGAAATCCTCTCAGAATCCTACAACACGAGCAGGTAGACCCATTGCCCACCATGATCTTTCAGATCATGAGATGACTCAGTACTTGGAACATAATGCCCGTTGATTGTATTCTAGATAGTTGCATCATCATAATAAACAATGAGGGAGACTGTATCCCGCCTCATATTGATAGTCACAACTTTGAAAGATCTTTCTGTACACTGTCATTGAAGAATATATGTTTCATTTTGTTTGGAAGGGAAATACAAATTGTATGACTAGGAGAATTTCAGGGATCCTATTAAATCCGACTTCTGCGAGGATCAATCTTGCTTCTACAAAGAAATGGAGCCGATATGTCCAAGCATTGCATACCGAGCATCAAAAGAGAACGTATTTCAATAACATTGCAAAGGATGCAACCCAAAAAGTGTTCCATCGGATATCAGCCTATTCCAAAGCTTTAAGGTTTACAACCTTTGGATCTACCATGGCCCTATGAATATCCAAACACCTGAGACATACTTGATAGAACTTATTACGATGGTATCTTGGCATGCTAGATATTTGTAGAAGGTCTAGTAGTATCCAAGGTTATAGAGATGACAATGAACAATATAATTTATGATATAGTCTTTGTACTGCAGTTTTATCACGATGTTTTGTCTGTAAAACATGGTGTGCTACTGGTACCTTTAGCAACAATATCGTTAATGTACATTATCTTTGATGATGAAATGATATCTTATGAAAATTCGCCAGTCTTCTAAAATGTTTGTACTGGTCTAAATTGCCAAAATAAACATCAACAGTTGAAAATGACATAAATGACAAATAATTTTACTTATTAATGACATCAACATTGTATTTCAAATTTCTAAATCAAATCCCCATCAGAAATCTGAAACCCTTTCATACATTTTCCTCTTGATATTAGATGTAAGTCCTTCCTTACATTGGTTTTCCTTTAGCATTTTTTGTTTGAATAGGATATAAGTCTCCTATCATTCCTTTCTGGCATTGACATTTTACATCTATAGTTTGTAGTATGTAACATCCTTAAATGGATTATGACATCTACTTTCCATTTAACAACTGGATGTAAGATCTTCCTCATACGGAGTTATGACATTCATTTAGTTACTTCTTTGAGATAGGATGTAAGTTGCATAACATTGCTTCTCAAAATGGACATCGACATTTGACATCTCTGGTTTGTAGTATAAGACCTCCTTAAATGGATTACGACATCTACTTTCCTTTTAAATATTGGATGTAAGACATTTCTGATACGAAGTTATGACATTCCTTTAATTACTTCTTTGAGATATGATGTAAGTTGCATAGCATTCCTTCTCAAAACTGACATCGACATTTGAAATCTCTGGTTCGTAGTATAAGACCTCCTTAAATGGATTACAACATCAACTTTCCTTTTAACTATTGGATGTAAGACCTTGATGATACAGAGTTATGACATTCCTTTAGTTACTTCTTTGAGATAGGATGTAAGTCACATAGCATTCCTTCTCAAAACCGACATCGACATTTGATATCTCTGGTTTGTAGTGTAAGACCTCTCTAAATGGATTATGGCATCTAGTTTCCTTTTAACTATTTAATGTAAGACCTTCCTGACATGGAGTTATGACATTCCTTTAGTTACTTCTTTGAGATAGGATGTAAGTCACATAGCATTCCTTCTCAAAACCGACATCGACATTTGATATCTCTGGTTTGTAGTGTAAGACCTCTCTAAATGGATTATGGCATCTAGTTTCCTTTTAACTATTTAATGTAAGACCTTCCTGACATGGAGTTATGACATTCCTTTAGTTACTTCTATGAGATAGGATGTAAGTCGCATAACATTCCTTCTCAAAACCAACATCGACATTTGACATCTCTGGTTTGTAGTATAAGTCCTCCTTAAATGGATTATGGCATCTACTATCCTTTTAACTACCTTCCTGATTTTGAGTTAAGGCATTCCTTTAGTTACTTCTTTTAGATATGATGTAACTCGCATAGCATTCCTTCTTAAAACCGACATCAACATTTTACATCTTTGGTTTGTAGTATAAGACCTCCTTAAATGGATTATGGCATCTACTTTCCTTTTAACTATTGGATGTAAGACCTTCCCGATATGGAGTTATGGCATTCCCTTAGTTACTTCTTTAAGATAGGATGTAAGTCGCATATCATTCCTTCTCAAAACCGACAGACATTAACATTAGATATCTTTGAGAATATAATAAGACCTCCTTAAATGGAATATAATATTTATTCTCTCTCTTATTATTGGATATAAGATCTTCCTGACATAGAATTATGACTTTCCTCTAACCTTGAGATAGGATATAAGTCTCATAGAATCCCTTCTCAAAAGCAACAAACCGACAATTTTATCGTGATAACTAGACCGTTTTGGTCAATGCCAATATGTGTGCATACTTCACTAGCATTCCACACATATTGGGGGCCAACTTGTTGACCCCACTTTTTGTGAGGATCCTAATATGACACTTACATACCAAACATAGCTTGAGTAATCCTATGACTCAAGATCCTTAGACATCTTCAAAAGACTTGAAAATGATGATTATGATCATTAAGGCAGAAGGTCTACCAACATTGACCTCTTTGGACATACCTAGGTTACGAAAACCTTAAAAATTGAATTAACCTTCAAAATACCCTTTTGGACCTCAACAATGACAACGCTCTAAAATAATCAGATCAGTGGGGACAAACCCTAATCTGGTTAAATCTTGATCTAATGGTCATTACATTGACCATAAAGTCAACATTGACACCCAGTTGATTCAATTGACCAACTTTGACTCATATGGTCAATTTTGGTCAAAATGGTCAATCTTGGTCAAACTTGTCAACTTTGGTTCACCTAGAACAATAGATCAGTCTAAACCTAAAATTGATCAAATTAGATCATTTGACCATTTCAAAACACCAAAATGGTCAAACTTAACCATTTGGTCAACTGTAGACACCATTGACTAACTAGTAGTCAAAGCTTCACAGTCACCACATTGACCATATAATCATCCATAGACCCAAATGATGACCACATGGTCAAGACAACACCATATGGTCAATTTGACCATTCTGATCAACCTTGGTCAACATGGGTCAACCTTGATCAAACCCAAGTCATACCACCAACCCAAGACCCCTATGACTAAACTAACCATGACATGGTCGAGACTGTCATCCTGGTCAACCGTTGACCTAATTGGTCAAATTTGGCCACAATGGTCAACCCCATGACTAAAGGATCACCACATTAACCACAATGGTCAACCCTTGACCAAAATTAGTCAAACTTGATCAACTGGTCAACTCAAGACCATATGATACTATAAAACCAAAAATAGACCCTATGATTAACCCAATTTCCAAAAAGACATCACCTTAGGAGCAATTTGACCATCATGGTCAACCACGGTCAACCATGCTCAATTTTGGTCAACATGAACAAACCAAGCCATAATACTAAACCCAATGGATCCTTAACCATGACAAGGTTAGGTAAGTCACATTGGTCAATCTTGGACTTGAATTGGTCAACTATGTTCAACCCTGGTCAACCATGGTCAATTTGGTTAAACTTGGCCAACATTACCATCTTTGATCAAAATTTGGTCTTTTCATCAAAATATTTTATTCTCCTAATTAATTATTTATTTAATTAATTAAAGAGAGTAAAATTAATGATTATTAAACCTACGATTAAGTGTAAAATATTGATTTAAAACCCATGGGAAGACAAATCCATGACACATAAAAAATCATATCTTTTTCACTTAAACCTTAAAATCTATCACATGACAAATTCATAATGGGCCACCCATGACCCATGAAACCTACCATGACAAGGTTGACATGTTAATTAACTCATAGGCTACCCTTTTTGACTAAGTCATGAAGCCATCATCAAAAAGCAAAAAGGTGTCACTCTTTCATATATTGATTAAATGAGACAATTGTGAGCTTATCCTACAGCTCGCCCATCCTCCAATGAAGAAGAGACTTATATAAGCCTCTTCCTTCCCATGATTAAGGTAATTATGAGCTTAAAATGATAAAGGATGATGAGGAAGGGTATGTTTCATCCCTTCCTCAATAACATTAATTGACCCAAGAAATTCATTTGGTGAAGGTTCTATCAGGCTGATTGAGCTGCCATTCACACCACCCAAGCTTGCCAATGGGAGGTAGCAAAAATAGAAGCCCAATTCTTAATCTAAATGAACATCTCCAAGGATGATTGATGGAGAGCTCTATCCATGCAATAAATATTCTTAGAACTTATCCTCAGAACTTTCTAAGGATAAGAGCTAACTTCCTTGCATAAACCTGAATAAAGCAACCACCATCAATGGCTATAAAAAGAGCTAGCCATGAGCATCCATAGAAAGAAGACATCCATATACTACCCAAAACCTCAGATATCCTAGAGAGAAAATCTTGCTAATAGCCAAAGGAAAAAAACTGATATACTACCCAATACTTCCCTGCATAGACCTGAACAATGCAACCACCATCAATGGCGATTAAGTTGGACGGCAGATCCGTCCATACAAAACATCTAAACTACAGGCCACGTTTGCCCTTGCGTGTGCCTCTCTACTGAATAGGAGCTTTCCATGCGCGCGTTCGATTGATCTGAGGTGTGAGTCAGCGCCACATGTTATTTCCTTTAAGTAGGAAATTCAAAAAGACATAAAATAAATAAAACTTTAAAAATTCACATCTTTTCACAAAAAAATCACAAAAAAACCATTGAACTCGGGACAATGTGTAGAATATTTTGGACATAAAATAAGAATTTAATTAATTATATTTAATTTTTAATTAATTAATTACTCCCTTGAATAATTTAATTATTAAAAATTATTAATAATTTTAAAAATTTTGATGTTCTTAGGGAATTATCTCCAAAATTTGGGCCAAACTTAATTCAAACTCTTTAGTTCAACCCAACTTGAACCTGATCCAACTCAAACTATTAAGTTCAAACCAACTTGAGCCAAACTGAAATCAAACCCCAGGTCCAACCCAACTTGAACCTAATTCAATTCAAACCTTCATTTTTAAACCAACTTGAACTTAAACTTAAACACTTAGTCTCAACTCAAGTTAACCTAAATCTTGACCAACATTGAACATAAATCGACCCAACTCTAAGTCCTAACCATATTGGACTTAAGACAATTATAAATCTTAGGTTCTACCTATATTGAACTTAAAACATTTTAAGTCCTAGCTAAATTGGACTTAACCCAATTTAATCCTAAGGTTTTACCTAATTGAACCAAAAATATTTTAAGTCTTAACTACATTGGACTTAAACCATTTTAATCCTTAGGTTCGGTTCTACATATATTGAACCTAAAACATTTTAAGTCCTAACTACATTGGACTTAAACAATTTAATCCTTAAGTTCTACTTATATTGAAGCTAAAACATTTTAAGTCCTAACTATATTGGACTTAAACCATTTTAATCCTTAGTTTGTACCTACATTGAACCTAAAACATTTTGAGTCCTACTTACATTGGACTTAAACCATTTCAAACTTAGTTTATACCTATATTAAACCTAAATCATCTTAAGTCCTACCTAAATTGGAATTAAACCATTTCAAAGTTTAGGTTATACCTACATTGAACCTAAAGCATCTTAAGTCCTAACTACGTTGTACTTAAACCATTTCAACCTTTAGTTTCTACCTACATTGAATCTAAATCATCTTAAGTTCTAACTATATTGGACTTAAACAATTTCAACCTTTAGGTTAAAGGTTCTACCTACGTTGAACTTAAATCACCTTAAGTCATACCCACATTGGACATAAAATATTTTAACCTTTAGGTTCTATCTACATTGAACATAAATCATCTTCATAATTCAAGATTTATCCAAATTGAATGACACCAATCTTCAAGTTTCACCGACGTTAAACCAAAATCTTAGGCTTCAATTAAACTCCTTCAGGTCTAACTGACATCAGGTCTAAAACAAATGACATCATATAAACGCAACGCACCGACATAAATGACATAAAAATCAACTCACCAACATAAACAACAAAAAAATCATCTTAAAAGACATTAAAACTTAAACTCAAACATATTTTTTCATATTTATAAAGATTTCTTGGATGACGCAAATTGTGGTTGCTGACAAGAATCTTCCAGTCCTGGTTTAAACACCTTTGAAACTAAGTAAATCTGAATATTTTACTACCCTGGGACGATAGAGCCATAGATATCTTAACCGAGTCTTTTAAAAATTATTCAAAAAATTAAATGACCAATTAAAACTGATAAATCTAAAGACATGATTTTATTTTAATCGTGTTATGTTTTGCAGGTTTACTAGAGCTATGAAAATTAAATTTCACTTTAGATTTCCTTTATGTTATAGGGTCTGCTAACTATATTTTGCAAGACAACATTCCAGAAGAGGAATTTCAAGACAACAAAATAAAACAAAAAAAAAACAACAAACGACAAAATAAAACAAAATGATATGATAAAATAAAAGACAAGAAATAACAAAACTAGACAATAATAGACAAAATAAAAAAAAAAATGACATATACAAAATGACAAAAATAAAAATAAAAAAATGACATGACACAAAATCAAAACTTTTAGGAAAGCCACAAATCCAAAACTTCTTGGATAGCCATAAACAAAAATAAACAAGAAATGACATGCTAAATACAAAATAACAAAATAAAAACAAGACGGCATGACATGCCATGAACAAGCAGAACAAAAACTTTAGGTTAAAATCAGATACTTAGAAATCTACTACCCTAGAGAAAAACATTTGATGTTTCTTTCCTTGACCTTGACATTTTAGAAGAATGAATGTTAACGCTAATCCAGCATTTTCTTAGGTAAATCTAGAATTACTTAAGATGTAATTAAATATTGGAGCTTGTTTTTATAGGAAAAAAAAGAACTCATAATAAGTAATCAACCTAAATCTCTGTTTATTAGAACTTTTATGTGGTTTTCCTAATATGAGAAGTTAACATTCTAGATTCCTTCTCTATAAGTTTACCACCCAAAATTTCTCTTATTTTCTATCATTATTTTCCCTTTTTTCCTTTCTCTTAATTCCTTAATACCTGAAGAACTTTCATTTGAACCAAAAGATTAAGGTAAATTGGAGAATAAAGCAATAAAATAGATAAACATAGTGGCAACTCCAACACCTTTACCGACATTCGACGGCGACCCACGAGAGAATTGGCAACGACCACGAATGACACAGCTCCGGGCCCATCAACCATTTATGCTTGAATGGTTTAAGTGATGTTGTCATGGAATGAAACTTCAATGTCTCATCCTAAAGGTAGTAGAGCCCTTAAGATTCCAGATTATCCCATAGGTTCCTGTTTAGTTTCGGTTCATCCTTCATTTAAGGTTTTAAATATCCATCACTGTAAAATAGTTAGTAGACCTAAATAACATATGAAGTAAAACTAGAGCGATAACTTCTTTTGTTTTAAGAAGTCTTGAAATGGAAAATTAATGGAAAATTATGTTTTAGTTTTTTAATTTAGTTTGATTGCTAATTTTTATATTTTAGACAACTAGGTCAATATGTACATGACTTTGTCATCTTAGGGTCATCAGCTACCAATGTTTACTTCGTTTGAGAGGTGGTGAAATCTGCTATGTCTGGAAGACTCTTTTTAGCAACCACATAATTCACCTTCCATAAGATTTTTCTAGATCTGGGTATCTGGGGTTTATGTTGCATTAAGTGATGATTGTTCATTAAGGTTTCATTAAAATTTCAATATCTTTTTTTTAATTTTAAGGATTGAAAATTTTAGGTTGCTTAAAGCATATTAGTCGATTAGTTTAATTTTATGTTATCATTTTGTTTATTTTTATTTTGGGACCCAATCACAATCCCATGGTTTACTCATCTCGGATCAAAGAGGTTTATGTTTTAATTAGTCATAAATGACTAAAAGAAATTTTCTTAGCAGTCATGGGCTGCCTCCTCCAAAATACATTATCTAACCAAGTTACATTTTTTTATTAATGTTTATAGCTTAGTGGCTTTTAGGATGAATTTTATATCATTTTAGTATAGCTTGGTTTGATACTATTGACCCAAATTATCCCTATATGAGGCCAACTGTGTTGTTATTCTCATATGAGAATTCAAACCTAATTAGTCTCCAGTCATCGAGATCTAAGGTGAGTTTGGATAAGTTCAACTTTAATTGAACTAATATGAAGTGGGCCTCTAAGTAATCCAAGTTGATCTGTAGTGAGCCTCTAAATAATTTGAGTTAATCTGAATTAGGATAGTTGTCCCTCAGATTATCCTAAAACCTTATCCTAAGTTCAATAGGATTAATCTCGGTTGGCTTAGTTTAACTAGAGTTGAACTAAACCTATCTGACATTAGACTAACTTTATAAAAATACCAAGTTCATCATTCATCAAGTCACATTAAATCAAATTCTACTAAGGTTAGACTAAGATAATTCTAATTAATCATCTTAGATTAAGTCAAGTTTAAGTTATGTTAGGCTTCTTTAACTTCCAAAATAATTTATATTTGAATTACTACTCAAGTTTATTTTGGATTAGCGTGAATAAATCCTTAAATAAACATATTCTAAAGTTCGAGGTTGAGTCTCAAGTTAGGTTGATTTGAGTTAACTTTTTTTTTTTGTCAAGTTAACCTAAAAATTTGGTTGAATTGCATTAACCTATGTTATGTCAAGTTAGCCGAGTGGTTCAATTGAACCAAATTATTTATTTTTTTAGGTTAACCCGATAAAGGTCGAGTTGACCTAGTAATTCAATTTAATTTTGTAACACTAGTTAGATTGGGTTGACCCAGTGATTCAATTTAATTGGGTTAACCCGAGTTAGGTTTGGTTGACCCAGGGATTTAGTTAAATTGGGTGAACTAGAGTTTCATCATGTTGACCCATTCAATTGAATTGGTTTTTCCTGAGTTAGACTTGGTTAATAGGAGGATTTAGTTAAATTGGGTGAACTCGAGGTATGTCAGGTTGATATGATGATTCAGTTGATTTTTATTAACTCAATTTTGGTCAGGTTGACCTAGTGTATCAATTAATTTAGATTAACTCTAGTTAGGTTTGGTTGACCAAATGTTTTAATTGAGTTTTTTCACTGAAGTTATCAGGTGATTTAGTTCATTTAGGTTAACTAGAGTTAGGTTGGGTTGTTTAGGTGATCACTGGATTTGGGTTAACTCGAGTTAGGTTGGTTTAACCCGGTGTCTCAGTTGATTTGGGTTAACCTAAGTCAAGTTGGGTTGACACAGTGATTCAAATGATTTAGGTATAACCAAAGTTTGTATGGGTTGATCCAATGTCTTAGTTGATATGACTCTAAGCTAGACTCTATATATGGTTTTGGTTCATGGTAAGTTGATCCTACAATAGTTTAGGTTGAGTCCAATTTGGGTTGGATCCAGGGTTAGGTTCATTTAGGGTTGAATCCAATGGAAGGGAACAGTTAATTTAGGGAATCTAATGGAAGGGAACTAGGGGTTGTCACTGGTTATGAAGAGAGCCTCAATGACTTTCTAAGCCATCCTATGGTTTGGCTTGAATTTCAAAAAGATTCTATTAAATATTTCATTCTGTAAGTTTTATTAATTAGGGCTTATATATGCATAATTGATACACCAAAATAATATACTATTTTAAGTACATATTTTATGCTTCTTTTTGGTGATATTGCACTTTAAAGAAGGTTCTTTTCATATTTTTGTTGCATGTATATCTTTTTTAGTTATTTGGAGCAAAAATGGCAAAAAGGACGAAATTTGGAGCCAAAACAGCCAATTTTGGGATTCTGGCGTTTGATGCGCCAAAATCCAGAGAGTTGGCACATGATGCACCAAAGACAACTTTTTGCATATTAAGGCAACTTGAGATGAATTTTGCATGAATTTTTAAAGGGACAATTGTTCTACACACCTCTTAGAGTGACTCAATGCATCTAGATACTTTGGAAGGTTCTTTTATGAAGGGATATGTCTCTTAGTTGAAATGGCAAATCTTTTAAATGCAAAAGAGTTGCCTTTTAGAGGGAATTTTGGAGGGAATTTTGAATTCCTTTTAAATGAAGGAACTCCCTAACAAAAGAATAAGACTTCAAAGATTTAAGAGAGATTTAGAAGGGGGAAAAAAAGACAAGAAGGTGGCGGCGTGAAAGGAAAGAAGAGGAGATTTTCTTCTAAGTTTGTAAGAGGAGAGGGAAGGTGAGAGATTTCTTCTTCATTACAATTCTAAGAGAGAATTGAGTGTTCTTTTAAAGAGAGAAAGACTTGGAGCAAACTTGTAGGGACTTGCTTAGGAAGGACTGTGATATAAGTTGTGTCTTTTATTTCTTTTGTTTTGTAAACTTATTTTTATATATGAAATCATGTGTTTTGTCGTATCCTTCTCATGAATTCTAAGTAGTCATTTTTATCCTTCTCCCTAGTTTGAACCTAAGTTTGTTTGGGTTGATCCAATGTCTTAGTTGAATTGACTCTAAGCTAGATTCTACTTATGGTTTTATTTCATGGTAAGTTGATCCTACAACAGTTTAGGTTGAGTCCAATTTAGGTTGGATCCAGGGTTAGGTTCATTTAGGGTTGAACCTAAGGATTTAGTTTTTAGTTCAATTTGGGTTGAACTTAAGAATTTAGGCTTAGGCTTAATTTTGGTTTGAACTAAGGATAGGTTCTGTTTGGCTTGAACTCAAGGATTTAGGTTTGTGTTAGGTCTAATATGAGTTAGACCAAAAACTTAGGTTATGTTCAAGTTAGGTTGAACATATGTTTAGGTTTTAGGTTCAACCTAATATTGGTTTGGCTCAATAGGTAGTGTTAGGTTCAAGTTAGGTTGTACCTAGGAATTAGACCCAACTTTTAGGGTTAGGTTCTGTCGGTCGTCAACATGGGAGAGTTGTTTGTTTAAGAAATATTTAATTTAATATATATATATATATATATATATATATAATCTGAGTTATAAAATACTTGTTAAGCCAATATTACAAGAGAATAAACATAGGTCTAGTCACAACTATAAATTTTGGAATCATCACACTCATGACACAAAAAGAACTTTACATTTGCTTTGCTTTAGAATTATGCTTTTAGATCTCTGTATAGTTGAGACTGAGCATAGGATGTTTTGTTTTCAGCATTTTGAGTGTTGTGGCTTGGATTGCGACACTGAATTGATGTATTAAGGTTGAGAAAATACCAAACTTAGGTGTGTTATGTAACATATATTGTAACCCTTGGAAATTATATATAATTGTGATGTTTTGTGTTGTGAAAGTTTATTTGTGATAAGTACAGCATTTAACTACTTAAAATTATGTCTATAATGATTGAACAGATGCTGTTGAGGCTTGAAATTGTTAGGCTTAGAATTGATCAAAATCGCAAAAATACGGAATTTGGACAAAATCAATAGAGCCCGCCGACGGCGTCCTCGACGCCGTCGACGGTGGACTTTTTCCGATACTTAAGAAAAAAATTTCAATAGAGCGCGCCAATGGCGGCAAAGACCTCGTCGATGGCAAGATCCCAAAAAAAACACCTTTAACCACGATTTTGACCAGTCAACAGTCACTATTCATCATCCACTTCCTCTAAAAAATGCAATTTTTTACCTAGGGCTTAAGAGAACTTAGATTTGGAGGCAATTTCAAGGTATTTAGACACAGGATTTGATCATCACAGGATTTGATCATCTCTTGGTAAGAGCTTCACTCAAAACTAAAAATATTTGATTTTCACCATGAATTTCTTCCACATTGAGGATATCCAAAAAATTTGAGAATGTGAAGAAAATATTGGGAAGAAATTCATGGAACTTAGTTTTGAACTCTTAGAATCCATCTTGGAAGCCATTATTTGCATATTTGAAGTATATTTTAGAATTTTTATATAATTTTGATTAGATTAAAATGGCTCCATGACAAAAGAGGCGACTTGAGTTTGACGAGTCTCGCTTCGTTAATGCGAAGGCTCAATCAAGGTTTACTTTAGTGTTTGAAGGAAAGAAGTGTATACAAGATTGAGTTTTTGAGAGTCCGGGAGGAGAAATTGAATGACTTATTACCGAGCAGAGGTGAGAAAACTTATGTTACACCACCAATAAAGCTACTGCAAATATTATGAAAGAGTTTTATGCCAACGTATTCTATTCTGAAGACGGAATTGTTCAAGTGCGGAGATTTTCTGTTGAATCCGCCCGCATTAACTCCTTTTACGAAGTCCCAAACTCTTTTAGCTGCCATTATGAAACCTTCAGTACAATGGAAGACCCCCTGAATGATGTGATCAACTTTCTCACTGATGAGAAAGGAACGTGGAAGATAAAGCAACGAGAACGGGTAAATTTTTCTGCTTCCATGTTAAATGCCACATCTAAAGTGTGGCACTATTATATTTCCTCTACTCTGTTCCCGACCTATCACTATAGTGAGGTAACCAGAGATAGAGCTATTCTAAATTTTTGTATTCAGAATAATAAAAATATAAATGTGGGGAGAATCATTTTTAAGAATATATTGACTACGGCAAGGAGTGAAACAAGTGGAGGTCTAGGACATCCTGGCCTTATTTATGCACTTTACAAACTTTCTAGAGTGGAAGCTGGAGATGATGAGGAATGGTTTTACCCTATGAAACCCTTAGTAAAGCTAATTTGAAGACTTAATAATCCCATGAAAAATGGAGAACTGAGAGTAGGAGTCAATAACCTTCTACTAGTAGAGATGTCCCCTCTACTAGTTATGATCTTCCACCTTCTAGTTCCCCTACCCTAACTGACTTGATGAATTAGTTAACCTTGCAGCGAAAGAGTATAGAATTAATATTTGAAAGGATTTGAGGTTTAGAATGTCGACATGATTATGATAGTGAGTACCTTCAGAG
>NW_018229929.1:22770-23412 GCF_001263595.1 Phalaenopsis equestris | reverse complement strand
CACTACAGAGGTGAGCCTGATGTTACTTTCCTTGAGTGCCCCCGATATACTCAGTATCAGCTCAATCCACCTGCTGACCAAGGAGACAAAGATATAGTTTGGGATTTTGATATTTGAATGTAATTGATGTACTTGTACTTTTACTTTTGTAATTTTTGTAATAGAAATGGATATTTATGTAGGTTTATACTTTCATTTTTATTGTTATGTTGTAATTGGATAATTTTTAATTTTTGTTATTTTTGTTATAATGTTGTTATAAAGTTAATGTGGTAGTCAAATTTTGCATGTGAAGTATAATGGATGTTGATTAGTACTTTGTGAATTGTAATGTAATGTGACTTTTATTTTTGCATTTTAATTGTAATTATCTTTTGTTTAGTATTATGTAGTATTGTGGATGAGTATTGTGGATGTGTTAGTGAAATATTATGTTTATTTAATGTTTAGTTTTGTACTTATTTCAAAATTTCATTACCCACAAAATTCTCTAATTATTTATATATGTAAAAAGCTCCTAATGTTACAGACCAGGTGAAGTAGAAATTTTGAGAAGGACTGCAAAAATGTCAGAATGATAAAAATGCCTAAAATACTGAGGTATGATTTATATTTAGAGTTTTCTTTCCACCTGTATCATTT
>NW_018229929.1:22241-22755 GCF_001263595.1 Phalaenopsis equestris | reverse complement strand
TAAGTTTGGGAGAGGGAAGAAAAAAATTAACTATTAGATGTCCTCTATTTCAATATTTTCAAAAATAATTAATATGATTTTATTTAGTTACTTTAATTCAGGTAACTATATTTAGTAGATATTTAAATATTATGGAAGATTTAAAGGAATATTTTTTGTAATAAAAATTAATTTTGTAGATTAAAGATATTTAGTAAAAGAGAATAAGACTATAGTTAACTACTTAAAGTAAAGGAAACTATATTTTGAAGTATTAAGAATCTGGAAATTCATTTAAGAAGAAAAGATTGGGGCTCAATGATGTAAAAGCTATGAAATATTTATAAGGTAAAAAATGCTTTGAGTTCCAAATTTAGGGAAATAAAAGTGAAGTTCAAAATCATTAAAGGTTATCCAAATATAGTAATCCTCACTTGAAAAGGAAAAAGAAAGGATTGAAAACAATGATTGAAAACAATCCCTGAAATGAAAAGAAAAAAAATATAGGATTGAAAACAATCCAAATGAAAAAGAA
>NW_018229929.1:20945-21503 GCF_001263595.1 Phalaenopsis equestris | reverse complement strand
TTATAAAGGCCGGCCCGCCGCCCCCTCGAGGCCGCCGACGGTGAGATCGACGGTAATGTCCAACAATGCATTGGATGAGGACGAATTTTGGAGGTGTGCTTAGGCAACTCTTGGGAAAGCTCATAAAAAACTTTAAAAGAAGATTTTCACCGAAAATCAGAGAGGTCCTAGATGTTATAGAGGTATTGGATGTTAGAGAGGTTCTAGTAGTGTGTAGAGAGTTCAGTAGAGAGTCTAATTGTGAGGAACTCTTCGAGAGATTGTACGAGTGGAGGGAAAGCATGATGTAAAATTAAGTGTTTCTTAAGGTTATGTTTATTTAAATATTATGGGGAATGTTAAAGTCGATTAGAGCGACATTGGTTAAGATCCTAGGCTCCCTCGTTCCGGCACCACTATTTTTCTTTGGACTCACTTAGTCTAAATGAATTTACTAAACTCAACTTAATGAGTTTGATATTTTCATTTAAACTACAAAAAATCTCATTAGCAACCATAAGTTACCTCTTTCAAGGGATTCTCGATTATATTGGTTGAGCTATGAAAATGTTAAAGAAA
>NW_018229929.1:12014-20910 GCF_001263595.1 Phalaenopsis equestris | reverse complement strand
GATGATCTTTTCACTTCGATCTCCAATTGATTTGTTAAAATACAATTGATTTGTTAAAATACGTTGAGTTTCACAATTAAAGTGAAGATTACATCCAAGATTCAGAGAGGTCAAAGCCCTTGGAAGTTGGGTTCAATTAAATAGGGAAATAAAATTATCGGGTGTAGAATTGGAGATTTTAGAGTGACAGACTAAAACCACAATTTGGTCCTATCTTTTGGGTGCTGAAGTGTAAATGTTAGCCCTCAAGCGAGGGTAACGTGGGAGCTCCGAAGTGAGAGCCGGTATCCTCTTAATCTAGCCACAGATTCAGTAAACAAGCGTAGGATTAGTCAATGTTCTTTATGCCTGGACCAAAGGGTAAAGAATAGGTATGCTCTTATTTGGCACAATACAATTTGAACTGATTCACTTTATCCATGCATTATAATTTCTTGACAAGGAGAATGATGCTTTATTATATATTGAATATCACATTAAAATCCTTATTAGTATAATTAGTTATTTACAAATTATTAAAAGTATATATTTATTTCAATTGCCTATTAGTGACAGATAAGCAATGTGAATTTTATTGTTGTGATTAAGTATTGCTTTTCAAAAATCTTAGTTCGTAGCTTCTAATATTACTCCCTCTGGGATCGATATCTAAGACTCCATTTGAGCCATATATTACTTGAGCGATACGTATACTTGCATTGATAAGTGTGATTTTACCATTATTTATTATTTTATACATACATCTTTATCTTGGTGTCGTTGCTGAGGAATTAAATCTTTTAGCAGCAATATTAAATACTTGTATTTTTAAGTATATATAAAGTCACTGTCAATGGGTAGGGATCCATTATTAGTCCTCTAGGATAGTCAATTGGAGAGTCCTATAGCTACATGTTAGGCTTCTAAAAAAGAATACTAGACCTCAACCAAAGTGGGGTTAACAACTTCACTAATTAATTTGGTAGTTTGAAAATATTTTATAGAGTCTAATTTCATAGACATGATTATCCCTAATTTATTGGGTCGTGATTACCAACTTCAGACATCACCTTATCCCTTTAAGTATGCACCTCAAACAGTTATAAAGCATTGTGGAAGATCTTTCTCAGGTTATTCTTCAACTGGTGTATGGAACCAAATTTGATGAAAACAAGATCCGATAAAGGAAGTAATAAAATTTAGATGAACCAGTTCTATGTCTAAACTCATAATTAGGGGTGTAAACGAACCGAACACGAACGAACAAAGCTTGTGTTCGTGTTCGGTTCGTTTAAAATTTAGTTTGTTTGAAATAAGCTCGTGTTCGTTTCTTAACGAACGAGCCGAACACGAACTGAACACGAGTTGTTCGCGAACGATGAGCCAATTTGACATCTCTAATATTAATATATAAAAATAATATTATATATTAATTATATAACTTATATTATATAAATATATAATATCTATATTAGTATATTACTACTATAGTATATTAATATATTAATATTATTATTTTATTATATATTATAATTTATAAAATTTAATGTTTTAAAATATAATAAATTTTTTATATATAATTATTTTATATTATTTTATATTTCAAACAATAACGATTCGAACACGAACGAACGCATCACTGTTCGTGTTTGGTTCGTCTAACTAACCGAACGAAAAAAATTTGTTCGTGTTTGTCTCGTTTACTTATCGAACAAATCGAACACGAACTCATTGACGAACCGAACACGAACTGTTTGCGAACAACGAGCTTTTTTGACAGCCCTACTCATAATGTCTATAGTTAATCCTCAAGTCTGGCTTAGATCTCAATTATAATATACTTGTTAATCTAGTATTACCAGAGAACAAACATAAGCCCAGTCACAACTAGAAATTTTTGAATCATCACACTCATTACATAAAAATATCAAATCAATCTACTAATAATACAAACATTTACCAACATAATTGAATCTTATCAATCCACAAAGAAGCAAGCACAATACAACACAAATAATCATAACTCACAAACATACTAAATCAAACCACACTGATAACCATGGGTTGCCTCCGATGAAGCACTCAGTTTAACGTCGCTAGAGCAAAAAAGGACTTCCTCTTGGATCAAATTTCCATTCCAGTAAACACCGATCAATCGCTAAATCTTTTTCAGATTCTGGGATTTGTACTAAATCCTTAAATTTTTACTTTTTCTTTAATCTTCTTAAATTGATTCCAATTATTATTCCTTGAGTTTCTTTCTAGATCCAATATTCTTTTATTGGTGTTCTCAATTTGCATATTAATATCAACCTTAAAATTTATAAGAAATGGATCTCTATATGATAATTTTAGGCCTCTTAAATTTTTAATTAAATTCTCCGTAGAAGATTTAGATTCTATATCAAATTCCATTGAGATATTCTTCAATCTCAAGCTATCTTCTAATTCTTCCCATTTGTATTGAGTGAATGGTGGATGTGGTCTTTTCATATTTATCTTAATTGAGTAAACAAGTTTTTCTAATTCCTTAGGAATTTCTTGCATTGGTCTTTAAATCTCCTTATCCTCATTTCTCAACTCAATTTTTTTTGGAAACATATATTCCAATTCTCTTTTAAGTCTTAGTTTGATATCTTTCTCTTGCTCATCATTATTCTCCTTAGGATTTATCTCAGGGTCACTAGGTAAAATATCTAAAGGATTAATATTAATTGAGTTAACAATCAGCCCCAGTTGGTTTTTATATATTCCTTATAGCAGCCCCATGACTTTTCAACTGATTTTCCATTTGATAAACAACCTCTTCAATATACTTCTCCTTCTCCTCGTATGGTAGTTTAATGGTAAATTCAAAAGGGAAAGAAGGTCCAAAGTTGTATTTATTCTGATTATTCCAACTACTTAAGGATCATCTTGATTTTAAACCAATGATTGGTTTCCTCCTTAAAAATTCTTATTCCAATTAAAGTTGGAAGAATTCTTCCAACTTGGGTTGTCATAATGGAAATAATGGTTATTTGAGTGATCGTCTAACTCATCAAAATTTTCAAAAGAGTTATTGTCAACCATCTGTCCAAATGAATTTTCATGAATGATTAGGGGTTCATGAAGTTGACACGTTGCATTTTTCTCGAAATATATGCAATATGAGAAGTTAAAGTATTCAGTATATCATCTTCATAATAGTACATCATTTCTACAACACTTTTGAAAATCTTTTCTATTTTCTAATCCTCCTAACAATTCTCTATATTTCTGAGTCTTATGATTCAAGGTTTGCAGCTTCTGAACTACGCATACTAATCTAGAGGCATAACTAATATGATAGATATCAAACACTTTAAAAAATAAAAAAATATTCTTGGTATTTTAATTTATATATATATATATATATATATATATCTATATATATATTCAAATGAAAACATGATAATTAAACACACTAGATAATCACACTACAGTTTCTAAATCTAAGTCTACTAAATTCAACTAAAATTTTCCTAAAGTTCTCACCATGGCCTCCCCGGCTACGGTGCCAAACTAATGGCTAAAAACTTGACGCAATTTATATTTAGCGGCTACTGTGCAAAATCGATATATTATAAAATTTAGAATTTCTATTTAAAAATTTACACACTATGGGTATTATGCAAGTATATGTATCATTCAAGTAATACAGAGCTCTAGCAGAACCACATTTATCGATCCCACAGAGAAGCGAGGTAAGAGGTCCTTAGTCAAAGTTCTAGTATAATAATTTAAGGTCTTAGTTTTGGAAGGTCAATTAAAGTGGTTTTTTCTAACAAGTACTCTTAAAAAAATCTTAATATAACAACTAATAACTACTCCTAAATGAAAATAATAAATGCAAGGATAACAACTATTCCTAAATGCAAAGATTAATTCTAAAGTTAACCCTATCTGGATGAATTAGTTTGGTGAATTTTGAGATGTAAGAACTACTATTCTTGTGTAGTGAATTAGATAATGTTTAGAGATGGGATACATGAAATTGAATATAGCTAATGATAATAGGAGACAATCTCTTCTTTACCCTTTTTTTAGAACATAAAGAACATTAGTTAACTTAATTTCGATTCCTTAACAACCTGATTCCCCCATCAGAACTAACTAGCTTGTTACCCTAACATCCCACAACCTATGCCACAGATGTGATGAAATCTCGACATAAAGGTATGAATGTGATTCTTACTTTGTTGAGAATTACACCGCCCTCTAGGATCATAATGCAATTATAACAAATTTTAACACTACAACTGACCATTATTGTAAGTTAAATTAAGTTAAAGTAAAAAACCATCACATTGATAATCAAAACCTAACCTAACATGCATTCCAAAGTCTGAAATATGAATACTACTCATTGTATAAGAAAAGTAAAAGGAAAACAATGACATAACATACTCATGCCACTGTTTCCTCATAAGAAGAAAGAGTAAGAAACACTAGTCACAAAGCACAAAGAAAACATAATGAAAAACTTCATTACATCAAAGCAAACCCATTAGATAATTATTTACCAAAAACATAAGATAATGAAGAACATAATACTTAGTTTTTTCCCTTGAAAGAAAGATAAAGATCTCTCAAACAAAGTTGTTGCTGATCCATGCAATGCTAGTATAATTCCTTATAGATTCTCTCAAAACCCTTACCAATCTCTCTAGAAAATGTACAAATATGCATCTCCAACTCCTCTCTACACTCACGCCAAACTCTCTAAAAATCTTCATCTAAAAAAAGAGTCTTTTTGGTCCCTCTAGAAGACTCTTTAAATAGAGTTCTCAAATTTACTAAGAGTCATTTCAAGCACCCCTTCAAAAGTAGTCCACATTCATTGAACTTTCTTGAAAATTTTTTCTAGTGCCTAGGTGCCAAATTTTGGTCATTAGGTGCCGATGTCTCTATTTTCTAGTGCCTAGGCGCCAGATCCTGAAGTTTAGACGCTAAGTCAACTTTGGCCTTTTTGCGTCCTTTAACTCCAAATTGTTCTACTTTCATTCCATTTGCTCCGCTTTCTCAATTTATTGTACCTTCAACCAAAACCATCAAAAATATATTTCAATAAAGGGTAATGCCATTAAAAAGAGAGATTAAATGTGTAAATTAAAGTAATATATTTTAGGCGTATCAATAGGTTCGACCCTGTCACTTCAAGATTACCCACTATGACCATTATTATGGAATAATCTAGCATTAAGTTCCAAACTCTTGATCAAATTGGTTAAGGTTCTAGCTTGTCACCTAAAATCACCAATTTATGCCAGTCAAAACTTATCTCTCTATCTCTTTGCGCTAACCAATAAGCTATTGTTGTGCCTAAAAATGTACTATTTTTTATGCTATATTTTATAATGATATTGCACTATAAAGGCATGTTTTCTTGTGTTCTTGGTTGTAAGTACATCAAATTGAAGAATTTGGAGTGATTAGAGCAAAAGGAACTAAAATGGATCAAAACAGAGCAAATCGGAGCAAATCGGGTCGAACCCGGGCACACCGGTGCCATGGGGACAAAAATTATGGACTTAAGTGTGTGCACATGATGTTTAAGCACCATATAGAGAGGAGGGTTCTTAAGAACCCAAAATTGGTGCTTAAGTACCAAAAATAATTTTCAACACATCTTCAAGAATATACGTCAAATTTGGATGATTTTAGAAGCATTGCTTCATGTGTCTCTTGGGGAATTTGTTGGAAATGATAAAAGAGACTTTATAGAGGATTTGGGATGTTATAAAAAGTTTTGAAGAGGCACTTCAGGCACCTTTTGGATCATTTACTGAATCTGGAAATTTTTGAAGAGACATTTAAGAATCTCTTGAGAAATTATAAATAAGGCTTGGGAAAGCTTTTAAAATGGACGCTTGAATTAATTGGAATAGGAGATGAAGGCTTAGAGAAGAAGAAGAAGAAGGCTTGGGCGTGAGCCCCACCTCAACTGGGGCGACAAGGTGAGAGAGAAAGAGAGAGTGAGAATTTCCTCTTTTCTTTTCACTTTTTTCTTGGAAAGGATTGTGAGAAGATTGCTTTTTCTATACAAATAGAGTTTGATTTCCATCAGAGATAAGTATTTTCATTATATTTTGATTTGAATTCAGTGCTTTATTTATATGGTTTCAAAGTCTTGTTCAATGAAAAGTTCTTGTTGTTTCTCCATGTGTAGTGAGTAGTTTTCTTTACTCTTCCCTCTTGTAATGAATTATTATGCATGTATAAGATATATAATTGAGTAGAGTTATAATATATTTTGATGATTTTAATTTATTCTTCATTTACATGTAAACTTGATCAACTTGCATGTTAAAATCTGTTGTGAGAACATGTAAGATCTGTGATGGTGTTGTCTCAATCAACTGTGGTAGAATCACATGAGATTGTATGGATGAGAATGTAGTACATATGATTGAGTGCAAATAAATAGGTAAATAATTTTTAATAGGTGTAGAATTAGATGACTTTAGAGTGAAAGGCTAAATCCCCTAGTTTGGTCTGTTGTTTTAGGTTATGATGCGAGATGTTACCCTCTAGGTGGAGGGATAAGAGGGAACTCTAGAGTGAAAGCTAATATCTTCCCTGCTTAACCTGTCTTTAGAACTATTCAAACTTCAGATTAACCAATATTCAATGTTCTTTATATTACTTGACCGAGGGTAAAGAATATAATTGCTCATATTTGTCACAATTTCTCTCACTAATTGTTTTACTTTTACACATGTCAATAATTTCATTACATGAGAAAAAGTACTTTTAATATATTAAACCCCACTTTCTGATTTTAACTAAGTATTTTAGTTTAGAAGTAGAAGTAGTATTGTAGTGATAATTGTAAGATATAATCAAAACCAAACCTTTATCGACCTTCCAAGCTAGGGCGTGTTTTTCAAAATTAGAACTTCTCTTGAAAGCATTCGTGATTAACCTCAATATTCATGGGATTAATATTCAAGGCTTAATCAGAAAGCTCTATATTACTTGATAACAATACATATACTTGAAGAAAATCCCTACTATTTAAAAATATAATTGAAATCTTACTTTGCATGGGATCATGTTTTTGGCACCGTAGCCAGCGATTAAAATTTTCAAGTTGTGGTGTCAACTTCATAAATCCTTGCATATAAAAATTATCGGGATCATCTACCTTCTCACCCACTAGATTAATGTGATTCCTACTAATTGAAGAACACATAGTCCTCACGGGTCATTATGGATTCACAAAAAATTTTAACATTTCAATTGGCCCAATTGAAGATATAAACTAAGTACGAAATAATGAATCATCACAAGTATGGAATAAGAAAAATCTTAAATAATTATAATCCCACACATGATTAATTCTTATTGCAATGAAAAAGATAAAGGAAACTACTTAGACTACATAAGGATAACACAACAAAACATGATTTATATCAAAATCCAAGTTTACACAGTAAAACAAAACTCAAATAAAAATACAAAGTACTTATCTGAAGCTTCTCCCCAAGCAAATCCTTTGAAGTTCCTTTGATGAATCTTACTATGATAGATACACCAAAACACTCTCTAGAAAGGCTCTCACTAACACACTCTCTCACGCACACTCTCACGCCACACACACACCCACCCACGACTACTACTGCTCTATGCTTTTTGGGACCTGAAATCATCAAGAGTCACTTCAAGCACCTCTTCAAAAATCATTTAAATCCATTGCACAAAAATCAAAACCATTTCTGGTGCCTAGACTCCCAAAACTGTCGCTTTGGCACCAACCTTCTAGAAACCCATTTTAATTAGCTGACACCTAAGCGCTAGGTTAGTTTTTGCTCCTTTGCTTTATTCGACCAAGTTTTGCTCTGCTTTTGCTTCTTTTACTCTTAAACTCCAACTCTTATGCCTGAAATAAAAAAAAAAACACAAAATAACTTCCATTGAAGTGCATGATCCTTAAAAATGAGCTTAAAATGAATATCTAAAAATAGCAAATTTTAAGGCATGTGACCAAAGAAAAATATGTTGAGATTTTCATACCTATTTTACACTATTTTTTATGATATTACACTTTAAAGAAGGGTATTTTTTATGTTTCATTTTAGGTATGATGAATTATGGTCATTGGAGTAAAAAATTATGGTCATTGGAGTGGTATGATGAATTATGGTCATTGGAGTAAAAAGATACAAAAACGATGCAATTTGGAGCAAAATCGAGCAAGAAATGAAATTTTGCCCTGTCACCTTTCGATAACTCTTTCGATGCTTAATATCTTTTACACTTCTTACATATTTTTTAAATAGATTACACTTTAAAGAAAATTTGTTTTTATGCTTATTTTGTAGGGCTATCTGTTAGGAATACAATGCAACTTAAATGGGGCGAAATGGACCTAAAACGGAGCCAAACGGAGCGAAACGGTAGAGCTGCGCAGTCTGCACGCCGACGGCGCCCAAAATGGCACTGACAGTGAGATTTACCCAAGAAGACCAAAAAATGACAGAAAAGCTCCCCGACGGCGCCCTCGAACCCGCTGACGGCGCCCGAGACGACTATGGACCGACTTTTGGCGGTTATAGGCTGAAATTCAACAGATTTGTACGCTTTTTGAAAGGGTTCTTGTGGAAACTCTTCAAACTTCATACCTACACTTTAAAAGAATGAATTTAGGTTAGAAAAAGAGGGTTTGGTGTGAGAGAAATGTTAGGAAAAGTGTGGAGAAAGTTTAGGGTTTTTAGAATAGGAGTAGAAATGTAAATTTCTACCCTTTTGGAGAGATTGGAGAGGGGATTTTGAGAGAATTTATAAGGAGATGTTCTAGCATTGCATGAATCAGCGGGAGACTTTGTGGGAGATATTGTCTTCTTTCTTTCAAAGGGAAAAAGCTAAGTATTGTGTTCTTCATTATCTTTTGATT
>NW_018229929.1:4911-11692 GCF_001263595.1 Phalaenopsis equestris | reverse complement strand
CATGGATGGTTAAGTTCATGGGAGTTGAATGCAAATAAATAGGGAAATATACTTTGATGGGCGTAGAATTGGAGATTTTAGGGTGACAGACTAAAATCCCCAATTTGATCCTATTGTTTGAGTACTAAGGTAGTGTTAAAATTCATTGTAATTGCATTAAAACCTTAAAGGGCTATGTAATTCTCAACAAAGTAGAACCACATTGAGACTACATGGATGGTTAAGTTCATGGGAGTTGAATGCAAATAAATAGGGAAATATACTTTGATGGGCGTAGAATTGGAGATTTTAGGGTGACAGACTAAAATCCCCAATTTGATCCTATTGTTTGAGTACTAAGGCGGAGATGTTAGCCCTCAAACGAGGGGAACGTGGGAGCTCCGAAGTGAGAGCCGGTATCGTCCCAGCCTAGCCACGGATTCAGTAAACAAGCATAGGATTAGTCAATGTTCTTTATGCCTAGACCTAAGGGTAAAGAATATGATTGCTCCTATTTGGCACATACAATATTAATGCATCTCATTCCTTTAAGTTATCTGATTCATTGCATAAGAATACTGTTTTTTTATCTCACAATTCTCCAAACAAATTCCTCCAAAAAGGGTTATCTTTAGAATAAATATTTGCATTTAGTTATAGTTACTATCTTTACATTTAACAATTACATTTAGGAGTAGTTGCTAGATAAAACATCATTTTAATTGCACTTTCAACTAAAGACTAATAGTAGTAGATTAGAATTTGACTAAGGACCACTTACCTCGCTTGCCTGTGGGATTGATAAACGGGACTCCACTAGAGCCCTGTATTACTTGAGCGATACACATACTTGCGTTTGAAATTGTGATTTTACAAAATCATTATAAATATATAAATCTGGGTTCATAAATTCTTGCATATTAAAAGTTGCATCAAGTTTTTGACATCATTGTCGGAGGTTTAAATCTTCTAGTAGTGGTGTTAAATTCTTGTATTTTTAAGCATATATAAAGTCGCTGTCAAGTTTTTGGTGCCTTTGTCGGGGAAGCTTCGGTAAGAACTTTAGGAGAATTTTAATTAAAGTAATTAGGCTTAGACTTAGAAAACTGTAGTGTCGTAAAAACTGTTTTGTGTGAAAAGTATTTTTATATGAAAAAGTGTTAAAAAAAATTATTTTTATGAAAAATAAGGTGTTCGTGAAAATGTTTTATTGTGTTGAATATATTTCATCTGTTATTTGTTTAATTATTAATTTATTATTTGTTGTGTTGTGTATACAAAACAAAGGATCTATAGAACTTGTGCCTTATGATCCCGAGTTTGAAAAAAACAAAAAAATAAAAATACAAAGAGGACTCGAAAAACTAGAAATGGAAATGGGAAACTTTCAAAATAATAAGTTGGAAAATCATCATACTTCATTGAGGGATTACGTAAATCTTACGACAGTTGAAATTCACTCAAGTATACAAACCCCTGTTGTAGAAGCTGACTCGTTTGAAATAAATCCTGAGATTATCCAACTGGTGCAGAATAATCAGTTTGGGGAAACTCATTCGGAGGATCCCTATTTACACTTACCAAATTTTACAGAACTTTGTGCTATATTTCATTATAACGGTATGTCAGACGATGTTGTTACACTAAGGCTTTTTTCTTTCTCACTGAGGGATAAGGCTAAAATGTGGTTATACTCATTAGCACCTGACTCTATTAAAAATTGGGAGGAGTTAACTCAGAAATTCCAAGCTAAGTATTTTCCACCTTCAAGGCTACTAAAACTTAGAAACGATATTATCTCATTTTGTTAGTATGAAGGGGAGTCAATATATGAAGCCTGGGAAAGATTTAAGGAACTCCTAAGAAAGTGTTCACACCACGCTCTGCCTGATTGGTTAATCATTCAAACTTTTTACAATGGGTTAGTAGGATACCTTAGGTTTATAATTGATGCTGCTGCTGGTGGATCATTAATGTCAAAATCATTTGATGAAGCATATGCGTTAATTGAAGAAATGGCTACAAATGAATTTGCAAACGAATTTCAATGGCCCTCTACAAGGGTAAATCCTAAAAAAGTAGTCAGTATTCATGATTCAGATGTGATTACAATTCTTGCATCTCAAGTTGCCGTAATATCAAGAAAGTTGGACCAATTTGGAATGAACCAACCTCAACTCAATCCATTAAGTGAGGAAAGTTCATTAAGGCATATGATTGATTCTAACTTATCATATGATGCTTATATACCATAAACAAACCGTACTCTAACTTTTACAACCCAGTTTGGGAGAACCATCCTAATTTTAACTGGAATCATACTACTGACATTAAAAACAAAAAATGGAAAAATATTCATGCAAATCCTAATGAAAGTTAGAATAATCAGGGGAACACAAACTATAGACCTTCTTATCCACCAGACTCTAATAATGATCAATAATTTGAGGATAAGAAGATGTTTATGGAAGAAGTGGTATTGCAAATGAGAAACCAGTTGCAAAGTCAAAATGCTGCGATTATAAACATAGAGAATCAACTGGGACAAATTGCTAATTCACTTAGCAATAGACCCCAAAGAACAGTTCCTAGCAACATTGATATCAACCCTAAAGAGAACACTAACAAACAAGTAGAAGCTGTCCAATTAAAAAGTGGAAGAGAGATAGAGGATGTGGTTAGAAAAGAGAACGATGTTGTGAGAGAAACAAAGGAAACTAAAAAACCTGAATAACATGTTTCTAAGGATCTATAAAAATTAATATCTCCAACTAAAATCAGTTTGGAAAGACCACCACCCCCATTTCCTCAAAGACTTAGACAACATGAGTTGGATAAAAAATTTTTAAAGTTCATGGACGTACTTAAGAAGTTAACAATAAATATTCCTTTCACTAAAACTTTGAAACAGATGCCAAGTTATGAAAAATTTATGAAGGAGATATTAAATAAGAAAAGGAAATTTAGGGATTACGAGCAGTTGCACTAAGTGAGGAATGCAGCGCTATACTTCAGAAATATTTTCCTTGAAAACTTAAAGATCATTGTAGCTTTACAATTCATTGTGTAATTGGAAAAAGATTATGTGGAAAAACTTTATGTGATTTAGGATCGAGCATTAATGTGATGCCTCTATCTATATTTAAAAGGTTAGGTTTAGCCGATATTTCTCCCACTATTATAACTATTCAGTTAACTGATCGATCTATCATTTATCCAAAAGGGATTATAGAAGATCTGCTTGTTAAAGTGGATAAATTTATCTTTCCTATGGACTTTATTGTATTAGTTATGGAGGAAGATAAAGAATATCTCATTATTTTGGGGAGACCTTTTCCTATTACTAGACAATCTATGATAGATGTGCAAAAAGGAAAGTTAACTATGACTATTAATGACCATATTACTATGACTATTAATGACCATGAAATCACTTTTGATGTTTTAAAGGCTATGAAATATCCAGCTGAGAGAAAAGATGATTATTGTTTTAGGATGGATGAAATTGATTATTTAAGTAAAAACTATTTCCAGAAAAGTTTTGAGAGTAAATTAACAGATGAGATAGAAATGGGCTTTCATGATTAGACTAAAATTTTGTTTAAAGAAGACTGTATGTATGTTTAAGAGAGTTGTGAAATGGTGGACGTTACTAAAAATAGTAAACCTTTAATTCCATCGGTTAAGAAATCTCATGAACTTAAGATGAATGTACCCTATACTAACTTAAAGTTTACCAATTTAGTGAATTCATCTACACCGCCAGTCTCTATTTCTTCATATTCGAATCAATCACAAGATGAACCTGAATTGAACGATGAAATCAATAAAAGATCTCCTATGAAAGAGTTATACAAAGTCACTGAATGGCATATTCCGTGGTATACAAATAAAATGAATGAGATTCTGATGTTGGGGTAGATTATTAATGCAATTAATAATTACCCCCTAGAGATTTTACTTAGTGACTCTGAGATAAATCCTAAGGAAATGAATTATGAGCAATTTAAAATTATTAAAGTAATATTTAGAAGAAAATTTGAGGATTTGTTTCAAAAGAGCTTTGAGTTTAGAGATAAGGATAAGAAAATTGAAAGATCAATGGAAGAAATTCCTAATGAATTGGAAGATAATTTGAAACAAAAGAGTTACATAGAAGATATTGATCTAGAATCTGAATTATCTTGAGAGGATCTGATCCAAAATTTGGGAGATCATGAAGTATCATATAAAGATCCATTTCTTATAAATTTCCAGGATGATATTAATATGTAAATTAAGAAAATTATTAAAAGAATATTGGATCTAGAAAGAAATATGAGTAACAAGGATATGAATCAATATGAAAAGGAAGAGCTGAAAGAAAAATTTTAATTTGAGGACTTTGTAGGAATCCCTAGATCTAGAAAAAATTTGGCTATTGATCAAGGATTACTTAATTGGAATTTTGATCTAGGTGGAATCATTTGTTGGGCTAGCGACGTTAAATCAAGCACTTTATGGGAGGCAACCTATATTTATCTATGTGGTTTGATTTAGTTTGCTTAAGAGTCATGATTGTTAGTGTTGTATTGTAGTTGTTTAGTGTGGATTGATCAGTTTGCTTGATGTTTGGTAGATGTTTGGATTGTAAGTGGTTTTGATTTACTTTTTATGTGTCATGAGGGTGATGATTCCTTAAATTCTTATTGTGGTTAGACTTGTATGTTCTCTTGTAATAGTTGGATTGACAAGTCCACTACAACTCGGGTCTCACCCGAACTTGAGTTTTGTAAGAGACATTATGAATTTTAACAGTGATAGTTCCATCTCATATTTTGTTACTTATTTTCTCGGACTTTATTTTCATTTGATAGGCGTCGCGAACCTATTAGATGAGTAACGTGTGGATGATCTTACACTATCCTTATAACTGTCAGAGGTGCTTCACTATTGAGATATGGTGATGTCTGGTGTTGGTGCTTGAGAATCAACATATCAGGGATAATCTTATCTTTGAGATTAGAATCTATAAAATTATTTATAAGCACCCAATATATTTGTGTGGGGATTTCGTTATAAGTTGGAAGTAAGTTAGTGAGATGCGATGAGATGGAGGAAGAATTGACCTCATTTATCTTTTTTGTGTGTTTATATTTGTGTTTGTATTGCAATTTATAAGAATTGAAGACCATTTTTATATTTCAATGCTGATACATGTTATGTTAGTTAGATTTTTGTTTAGCTAATTTCATTTTAGCATGTTTAGTTTAGATTTACTTTCTACTACATTTTCTACTACATGTTTTCTATATGTTTTCTATCCTGATAAATAATCGTAGATGTTTTTGATAGATATTTGTGGTAGATAGAATTTCTAAACCGTTATTCTTCCTAGTTATATTTTCTGCACTAAATATTATAAATGGTAAAAATCAAGTTTGGGGGTAGGAAGAAAAATGAAATTTTAAATTTAATATACTTTCACTCCTGTTGTCATTCCATCCTGATTATGCATGTATATAAATTTGATAGGATGTTGCAGTAGCTAGTAGATTTAATTTCTTTTTCCTTTATTAATTGTAATTGTTTTGTTTAGTATTGTGGATGTGTTAGCAAAATATTGTGTTTTTATAATGTTTAGTTTTGTACTTATTTCAAAATTTCATTACCCAACAAATTCTCTAATGATTTATACGTATAGAAAGCTCCTAATGTTACAGACCAAGTAAGTTGAAATTTTGAGAAGGACTGCGAAAATTTCAGAATGATGAAATTGCCTAAAATACTGAGTTATGATTTATATTTAGAATTTTTTTGTCCACCTGTACCTTTTCATATTGAAAAATTTAAGTTTGGGGGAAGGAACAAAAAGTTTAACTATTAGATGTTCTCAATTTAAATATTTTTAAAAATTATTAATATGATTTTATATAGTGAATTTAATTCAGGTAACTATGTTTTGTAGATATTTAAATATGATGGTAGATTTAAAGGAATATTTTTGTAATGAAAATCAGTTTTGTAGATTAAGATATTTAGTATAAGAGAATAAGACTATCGTTAACTATTTAAATTAAAGGAAACTATATTTTGAGGTATTAAGAATCTTGGAATTCATTTGAGAAGAAAAGATTGGGGCTCAATGATATAAAATTTATGAAATATTTATAAGGTAAAGAAATGCTTTGAGTTTCAAATTTTGGGCAAGAAAGGTGATGTTCAAAATCATTAAAGGCTATCCAGATATAGTAATCCTCACTTGAAAAAGGAAAAAGAAAGGATTGACAACAATCCCTGAAAAGACAAGAAAAATATATAGGATTGAAAGCAATCTGAATGAAAAAGAGAAAAGAAAAGAAAAAAAAATGAAAGTGAGGAGAAGCTTGAGGAGATGCCTAATAAAAAATTGGCTTCACTGGACCTACTTAAAAGGAAAACTTAAAATACATTCCTGAACTTATATTTATGGGTTAGATCTTTTACCAGTGGTGTTCTTATGAAGTTCCTATCATTTGAATATTTTAAGTGACTTAATATTACAACATATAGTCATTCTTGAAATGAATAAAAAACTAGAACTCCTAAACTTGATGACTAGATAATCTTGTAGCTACAAAGTTAATTTAATTACTTGAATTTTTTTCTGAAAATATCACTATGGTATTTATCTAAATCAAACTTATAGTATTACTGAATTAAAACTTTACTACAATAGATCATAACTTTTATATAATACTAAATTTACTTGAGGACAAGTAATAGTTAAGTTTGGGGGATTTTGACCAAAGGAAAATATGTTGAGATTTTCATACCTATTTTA
>NW_018229929.1:0-4628 GCF_001263595.1 Phalaenopsis equestris | reverse complement strand
AGATTTACCCGAGAAGACCAAAAAATGACAGAAAAGCTCACCGAAGGAGCCCTCGAACCCGCCGACGGCGCCCGAGACAACTATGGACCGACTTTTGGCGATTATTGGCTGAAATTCAACGTATTTGGATGCTTTTTGAAAGGAATCTTGTGGAAACTCTTCAAACTTCATCCCTACACTTTAAAAGAACGAATTTAGGTTAGAAAAAGAGGGTTTGGTGTGAGAGGAATGTAATGAAAGTGTGGAGAAAGTTTAAGGTTTTTAAAATAGGAGTAGAAATGTAGATTTCTACCCTTTTGGAGAGATTGGAGAGGGGATTTTGAGAGACTTTGTAAGGAGATGTTCTAGCATTGCACGGATCAGCGAGAGACTTTATGGGAAAGAATTTCTTCTTTATTTCAAAAAAAAAAAGCTAAGTATTGTGTTCTTTGTTATCTTATGGTTTTGTAAACACTTATCTAGTGGATTTGCTTTGATGAAATGAAGTTTTCCTTTTTGTTTTCTTCGTTCTTTATGATAGGCTTCTCTTACTCTCTCTTCTTGTTTGGAAATAATGGTATGAGAAGATTATGTTGTTGTTTTCATTTTAATTTTCTTTTGTAATGAGTAGAATTCATGTTTAAGATTTGGTGATGCATGTTAGAAGCGAATTTAATTATAAATGTGATGGTTTTTACTTGCACTTTATTTACATTATGACAAAGGCCTGTTGTAGTGTTAAAATTCATTGTAATTGCATTAAGACTTGAGAGGGCTATGGATTTCTCAACAAAGTAGAATCACATTTAGATTCCATGGATGGTCAAGTTCATGGGAGTTGAATACAAATAAATAGGGAAGTATACTTTGATGGGCGTAGAATTAGTGATTTTAGGGTGACAGAGTAAAATCCCCAATTCGGTCTTATTGTTTGAGTATTGAAGTGGAGATTTTATCCCTCAGGCGAGGGGAACATGGGAGCTTTGAAGTGGGAGCCGGTATCCTCCCAGCTTAGTCACAGATTCAGTAAACAAGCATAGGATTAGTTAATGTTTAGGATTAGTTGCATAGGATTAGTTAATGTTCTTTATGCCTGGACCAACGGGTAAAGAATAGGATTGCTAATATTTGGCACATACAATATTTAATACATGTCATTTCTTTACGTTATCTAATTCATTGCATAAGAATGCTAGTTTTTATTATCTCACAATTCTCCAAACCAATTCCTCCAAAAAAGGGTTATCTTTACAATTAATATTTGCATTTAGTTATAGTTACTATCTTTACATTTAACACTTGCATTTATGAGTAGTTTCTAGATAAAACATCATTTTAATCTCACTTGCAACTAAGGACTAATAGTAGTAGATTAGAATTTGACTAAGACCCTCTTACCTCGCTTCTTTGTGGGATCAATAAACGGGACTCCACTAGAGTCTTGTATTACTTGAACGATACATATACTTGCAGTTAAAATTATGACTTTTCAAAATCATTATAAATATATAAATCTGGGTTCATAAATTCTTGAATATTAAAATTTGCATAAAGTTTTTGGCATCATTGCTGGGGGTTTAAATCTTCTAGTAGTGGTGTTAAATTCTTGTATTTTTAAGCATATATAAAGTCGCTGTCAGCGTGTCAGGATTGTTGGACCAAAAGCTCCCCAACCTTGTTCAACCGATGCTCAAGCAAACTTGATTATTCTTGCCCACTGGTCATTTCATCTTTTGTCTCAACCAAATACATAGAGCTACTCCACGGTGGGTAATACTCACTATAAGTAATTCAGCAGAGCTCAGATTAGCGGTCATCTGGACAACACCCCATCTCCTAAGCAGTGATGTAGTGACCGCCTCACCTGAAGAAGAACATAATATAAAAAGGACAATGAAGTGCACATTTTACAAAATTAAAAAATACTAACATCTAAGGCAAGTGTCTCGTACTCAAAAACACCAACCAAAGGAAAATAAAGAGCATCCTATTGGATAACACCTCTGGTCTCCTTCTGAAGCACCAGTGTGGTGAGGTATTCCTTAATAAAAGTTTCCTTAGGCGGGGAAGGACTCCGGTGGACGGTAGAGTAGCAACTAATCTCTTCTCCAGACATCTCGACTCCATCACTTGGTGTTCAACTTTTTGACAATCATCTAATTTTGCTTACCTCCTCTCATTGAAACGATCCATGAGAGAAATTGATGATCCCACTTGACCTATGGGTTGGGAAGGTGTCCTCTCCTTCAAAATTAGCTTCTTTAATCGCTCACCATCAAGCTAGCTCTGACGAGCTACTTCACAGATTGACATGCCATCATAACTATATTTAACGGATTTAGCATGATTATTGCTCGCTATGATCATAAAAGAAAGCCAAAGAAGCCTCTTTAAACAATATAAAAGATATAATATATAATTTTTTTAACCCTTTCAACCCCATTTATTGTGGCCCTAACACAAAATTCAAAAGAAAATGAATTATTGTGCAATTAATAATCATGAATACTGCTAGAATTTTAAGATTTCAGATCTTCTTATCCTTATCGTAGTTGTCGCCATCAAGAAGCAATATAATCGAATAACTTGACTTGTACATCAGCATACGACATAAAAAATGACATGAAAAAATAGGGCACACCAGAAGTACCCCACCTAGAGTTGCCCATGAGCATGCACTTATTTGCCCGACACAAATTGGTCAGGCGACATCCAACTCAGTCTAGTGACACCTATGGTGAATGAGAGGCACCAACCATCCAAAGGACACCCTAATCTAACTCTCTACATGGGTCCTACCAATGGGTTCACCTAATAAATCAGGAGGATAAGACAATTTGCTCAGATTATTATGTCAGGTCATAGATAATGGCCGCCTGGATTATGTAACTAGTCGAGTGCTTTCTTAGGCTCTGAGCCTTAGTAATGTATACTAGAAAGAATATCCCCTGCTAATTCTAATTTACTAGGGGTACAATGTATAAGGTAACCACTCTCAAATCTATAAATAGGGTTTTCATTTCATGGATAAAATTTACACAATTTTACTATTCATTATTGTGCTATATGTGCCCTTTTTTTATTTACGATTAATTCAGGTTAGATTATATATATATATATATATTGAGTAAGGAGCCAAGCTCCAATTCATTAATGAAAGAATACCAAGTACAAAAGGAAAATGAAAAATGGAAAAAAAAGAGGGCTTATAGAATAGAAGGCAACCTCTCAAAAACAAAAAAAGGACAGATCACTGGATAAAAGGAAATCCAGTGGGGGAGGAATCCTTCTCCTCACTAAAGGTTCTTCAGCAGAGAGACCCCTTCTAGCCAGCCAATTAGAGGGTTTATTCCCTTCTTTGCGGATGTAGGAGAACTTGATAGAGTAACTCTTAAGCAATTGATGAATTCCAGAAATCCAGCTGATTAAATTCCATGGGGTATCATAAGAACCATTTATAATATTTATAAGCTGCAAGGATTCAGGTTCAACCCATAGCTGGTTGAAATGGCAAGATCTGGCTAAGTTAATGGCCCAAAAGATAGCTTGACATTCTGCTTCAAGGGAATCCAAAGCTTTAACAGGAGATTGAAAAAACAAGATGCATCTCCCCTCATGATTCCTGAAGACACCACCAATTCGAGCAGACTGAGATTTATAGCTACCATCAGTGTTTACTTTTGTCCATCCAAGCTTTGGGAGAGTCCAACAAATTTTCAAGACTTTGGTAATGGAAGGATTGAGTGATGGGCTTAGCTCCAACAAAGCTTCAAATTTTTTGAATTTAATCAATTTTTGTATAAAAGCAATGCAATTTAGACCTACCTTCATAGGTTCTAAATGGGAATTACCTTGCTTTAATTGGTTTTTAGCCATCCAAACAAACCAAGCCACAATGTTGGGGATGTCTTGAAGATTGAGTCCCCTCTAATCAGACTAGCAATTATAAAATACCTCCCATGTTAGATTCATAGTTGGGACATTGAGCTTACCATTCACAAAGGACCAAACATCCTGTACCCAGGGGCAGGCAAAGAAAAGGTGGGTGATAGTTTCCTCATGGGACAGGCAGAAAATGCATCTAGAGGGACCCCTCAGACCCTTCAACTTCAATATATCATCGGTGGGAATCAATTTTAAGAAGAGTCTCCATATAAAAAAGACATGGTGGGAGTGAGAAATTTATTCCAGATTGTATGGCCCCAATGCACCACCAGTTGGGGAGGCTAAGAAGAGATTAAGTTCTTTTTTATAGCAATTTTGTCTTTTACTCCGGGGTTTACAGAAAGTTTCAGAATATTGGAGATTTGAGAAGGGCTGCACAAAGGAAGAAATGGAGTAAGATTCCACTTATCATGTTCCCAAAGGTCCTTCACAAGCTTTGGAGAGGATGAAAAATTTTGATCATGTAAAAGGAAACCTTCCAAAGACCAATTATCCTACCAGATGTTTACCAAGCCCTCACCAATCTCCCAGACATACATTTGTTCAGCTTCCTCCCTAATCTGTAACATCTTTTTCCAGATGGGGGAATCCCCTAAACCCACAAAGAGTTGGGTGGGGTGTTGATGCTTGCAATACTTACCCCATAGCAATTCAGCCTAAAGGGAGGAATGAGATCTAAATTTAAACCAGAGTTTGCAGAGATT
>NW_018229928.1:0-712 GCF_001263595.1 Phalaenopsis equestris | reverse complement strand
ACATTGATCACAAGTTCTTATATATCTATAAACATTTTTAAATATGGTAGGCAAATAAAATCCAGCTTATAAAATTTTATAAGCAGTTTTATCAATCTCAAAATGTCCTCCAAATTCCGAATCATGACATTTCTGAATGATCAGTTCAATTTCTTCATAAGGTACACATCTCCTCATAATAAGATCCTTACATTGTTTATATAAATAAGGCTAATCCCAAAAATATGCTTTCGCATCATGAATGAATTTTCTTTGTTGTTGCAATGTCAGCATAGGTGGCAAAATATCACTTATGATATAGTTAACAATATCAGCATACCATGGTATTTTTCCACTTATTAATTTTATTTTTTTCCACTTATTAATATTATAAAGTTGTTCATCAGGGAAACTAACTAGAATTTCATTATCGGTGTTAGATAATTCATGATTTTCTAATCTCGATAAATGATTAGCAATTTGATTATCAGTTCCCTTTCTATCAATAACCACAAGATCAAATTCTTGCATCAATAGTATCCATCTAATCAACCTTGGTTTAGCATTCTTCTTTTGTATTAGATATTTAATAGCAGAGTGATCAGTATGCACAATACATTTAGCTCCAATTAAATAAGATCTAAATTTATCTAAAGCTATACAATTATGCATCGAAACCCCAAATTTGTGCATTGTTAATAGTTTTACTAGCGTAGTAAATCACTTTAAAAAT
>NW_018229927.1:0-362 GCF_001263595.1 Phalaenopsis equestris | reverse complement strand
CAGAATGTCCTATTAAACCAATGAAAATCACTATACAAAGACCACCACCATCATTTCCTCAAAGATTGAAGCAGAAAAACAAAGATAACCAATTTTCAAAATTTTTAGAAATATTGAGGAAATTAACAATAAACATTCCATTTATTGAAGCCTTGGAACAATTGTCAAGCTATGTGAAGTTCATGAAGGATATACTTAATAAGAAGAGTATGTTTGTAGATAACAAGATTGTTGCACTGAGTGAGTGTAGCACTATAATTCAGAAGAAGCTTCCTAAATATTTACAGACCTTGGAAGTTTTGCTATTCCTTGTACTATTGGCGAAATATTGTTTGGAAAAGCTTTATGTGATTTAGGAGTCA
>NW_018229926.1:0-799 GCF_001263595.1 Phalaenopsis equestris | reverse complement strand
GTTGACCGATAAGATCAACAAGACCAATATAGATTGGTAAGTCATCTGACCTAGAAAGAAGTGTGAATTTGTGTCTGCTATTTGTTTCTGCTAGGAATTTTTTACAAATAAGTGTCTAATCAAGGTCAGGCAGTGAGGATTCTCACTGAGGATTGGATAGTGAGTTTTAAAGTTGTTAAGTGTATTGTTTTGTTTATTTTTTTTAATAGGGATCAACATGTAAGGGTTGACCTCAAAATGGGGATTCAAGATACGAATATTGATATCAAAGGAGAGTCAGACATTCAGAACTGATTTCCAATATAAGAAATCAGAAGTGTAGGACTGATCTTAAAGTAAGAATTAAAATTATTGGATCAATTATTGAAAGATGTGAATTAGAAATATCGGACTGATTCGAAGTGAAAATTATCCGATCAATTTGGGAAAAGCATAAATTAGAAGTATTGAAGTGATTTAATGTGAAAATTGAAATTATTGGATCAATTTTGAAAAGTTATGAATCAAAAGTATCAAACTGATTCGATGTAAAGATTGAAATTATCAGATCAATTTTGAAAAGTTATAAATCAGAAGTATCGAACTGATTCGATGAGAAAATTGAGATTATCGGATAAATTATGAATCAAAACTATTGAACTGATTCAAAGTAAAAATTGAAATTATTGGATCAATTATGAATGAGAAGTATTGAACTGATTCAAAGTAAAAATTGAAATTACCAGATCAATTTTGAAAAGTTATGAATTAGAATTATAGAACTTATTTGATGTGAAAATTGAAATTATCGGATCAATTT
>NW_018229925.1:1553-4468 GCF_001263595.1 Phalaenopsis equestris | reverse complement strand
AGTATTGAACTGATTCAAAGTAAAATCTAAAATTAATGGATCAATTATGAATTAGAAGTATCAAACTGATTTGATGTGAAAATTAAAATTATCAGATCAATTTTAAAAAGTTATGAATCAGAAGTATCGAACTGATTCGATGAGAAAATTGAAATTATTGAATCAATTTTTTTTAAAAGTTATGAATAAAAAGTATCGAACTGATTCGATAAAAAAATTGAAATTATTGGATCAATTTTTTTTTAAAATTAAGAATCAGAAGGATTGAACTGATTTGATAAAAAAAATTGAAATTATTGGATCAATTTTTTAAAAGTAGTAAATCAGAGTTATCGGACTGATTTAAAATATCCTATGTTTCAGAAAGCATAATGTGTAGAAATTTATGTTAGAATTTGTGACTCCATAGGGATATCACGAAAAAAATTGTGTAGAATGTGCAATTTTGTGGGGATATAGACTGAACGGGGTCATACTGCACAAGCAAGGAATCTCAAAATTGAGAAAACTTTATTCGGCAAATTTAATTTATTTTGTTTTGTTCTGTTCATTGTTACAAACCAATGCATAGTTCAGCACAGTCATTTTTACAATATATCATGTATATATCTCAAAGATGGAAAGTACATTATGCTATACGCATAACTAGTACATCTATGAGTACAAAATATAAAGTACAAAACAAGGTGTCTTCATATCGCTGTCCGCATATTTTTACATCTGCATGCCTGCCAATAGAAGATCTTCTCGCAAAAACAAGCTGACCTTCTAGGCTGTTATTATGAGATAGCCTAGTGGTGCAACGAGTTTATAGCTCATATGGTTGCAATTGTTCAAGCTCTGGATCGGGCTGAAATCCATATGGAGTCTTATCATCAATCATCCTCCTGAAAGTTATTGACACCCGACGGTGCCGAACTCCCGGAATGCAATGTTTGGCTATGTCAGCCCCATTTCCTTTTAGAATCAAAACAGATCCCCTTGGTAATGAAATTTCAACAGATCCTCGAAATTCTCCTGGACCAGTGATATCTATCTCTGTACCAAATAAAATACTGCTCTCTGATAAGAAAGAGACTGTACAAAACGGACGGTCAAAGTCATGATGATCAATATGGGGGGGAATACAATCCCCTTCTTCATATATGTTAATTATACAACTGTTAGGAATACAACTTGATGGCATAATTCTCCATTGGACTAATCGTGTAACCATCCACTTTATCATAGGTGGCATTGGTTCCACCTGTTCGTGTTGTAAAATCCCCGGAAGATTTCCCTGCTGATCTATCTTGTAATTGTAACAGCAGCCGCATTGTATCGTAATGCGACCCTTGCCTCTCATCCATTTTTTAGGTTCGAAATACGTTCTTCCGGATAGCAGTCCTATCAGTCCTGCTTTGCCTCTGATTCAGAGGTCGAACACACAATCGAGTACTTCTTGTTGCTCTGTAAGAGAAAAGACCTCTGTATATAATTCCAATCCCTCTAGAATATTAACATAGTCTCCATCGACTATTTCAAAATGTTCGAAAATAGTGCATTTAACTTTATGTATTTTTGCAAGCTCAACTTTTTTTGGATATGCTGGATAACGGGCTTCATCATTTAATCGATTATTAATGATTGGTTGTCATGTTAATGATGGTATTATTTCCACCGGATTATACGCCTCAATTTGAGTTGGTGCATGAAAAATGTCCCATGGATGATGTTGAACTGTGTTTGTATCATTGATCGGCAAATGATCATATCTTATCAATTCATTGGCTGATGAGTAATCATCATAATTACCATGTTATCCCAGATGTAAGACATTGCAACTTGTGCATTCTACAAAGGCTCCTGTAGAATGTCCTTGTTCAAGTGTTGCAGAATGGCAAGTGGAACAAACCGAACTGGAATTGGAGTGAATCCATGCTGGTGATGGTTTCGGATGCTTTACTGATTGTACTTCATCCTCTATCAACGGAAGACTGTCAGAAGTCTCCCCCATGTCGACATTATACATGTATCCTTTCGGGATCGAAAATAACTTTGCTTTCTCTTTCTGCGCTTTGGCAAGAGCTCTTTGTTTTCTCCGATCAGCATTTCTTCGCTGAGTCCTACGCAATGAGGCAAAAGGTATTTTCTGATTATCGGCAACTATCAAATTTCCTGCCGAAGTAGCTATCATGGAAGGTAAATGGCGGATTGGCCCTTCTATTGGATCCTGTTCTTCAATAATTTCTTTCCCTTTTGAGGAGGAGAGAATCCTGGTGCTGAATTTGAGCAATGAGGGCAATCCCTCTTTTTCTTGTTCTCCAACAGCATCCATTAGTGGATTTTCTTATTCTATGTTGATATCATCAAATTTCATATCGAAGTTGATTATTCCACCTTGCGGTACATCTTCTTTGTTTAAAGCGAGGTTTAAACCGTCTTTGAAGGCCAAGATCAGCCGCGGCTCTGACATCTCCTTCTGAAATTAACAGGGAGACATCAGTGAGCTGGAATTGTTTATGAATCAGAACAAAACATAGTTCAATTAACGTATATTTTATCTTGTTAGTATATATGTAGAAAAGGACGGATGTAATATGCGATACTAAGAATTTTCATTAAATTTTGATATTGATTAAAAAAAAATTTATCTGGTCATAGACTTTTTAGGCCATATAAATAACCCCAGAACTATCTGAAGTTCACAAAAATTTTCATACGTACGTGACAAACTAACAGCGGCAAGCGTCGTCATGTCGCGTAGTAGGCCTTTAGGTATCGTCCATTTATTGGAAGCATAGGCCTTTCTCCTAGAGAATTGATGAGTTGGTAAGCTCCTCCGGCGTAGACCTTCTCAATGAAAAATGGTCCCTCCCAAGTCGGCTCAGATTTTCCACCTATCTTACGACGTGCAAGAATAGGTCTTTTGAGAA
>NW_018229925.1:0-424 GCF_001263595.1 Phalaenopsis equestris | reverse complement strand
ATTTATTGTGTCTTCTTCTTTTCCGAGTTTATGTAGGGTTTCCATGTCAATCTTAGATAGAACTTGTCTACCTTGTACTGTGATTTCTATGGAATCCTCCGGGGGACATGCCAATTCTTTAGCGAGTTTTGCAAGAGCGCCCGCATGCGCATTATCTACCCAAGAAATCTAATAGAAAGTCATGTTGGGAATCTGCTCCAGCAGTTTCATCGTGTACTGATAATATTCTGACAGTCTGGGCTTCAAAATTCTGTATTGTCCTGCAATTTGTTGAATGATGAGTTGGGAGTCACCGTAGATGGTAATATCTTTTATGTCCATTAAGATTGCCAACTCTAATCCTGTAATTAAAGCTTTGTATTCTGCTTCATTATTAGTGCAAGGCACTATCAGGTGGTACGAGAATCTCAGCATACCCTTTTCT
>NW_018229924.1:0-1056 GCF_001263595.1 Phalaenopsis equestris | reverse complement strand
ATATATATATATATATATATATATATATATATATATATCAATGAAATGATTTTATCATGAACCAATAATAATAATAATAATAATAATAGCCGCCATCACAAGTTTAGATTACTTAAATGAGCAGAAAGCATATATATAATATACCTAACTATATCACTAAGAAATTGCCAACACGTGATTTGAAAGAGGAAACTCTCAAAAGTACGTCCACATCGCCGACGTCCCCCTCATGCTTTATAGCATGGGATGAGTTGAGCCCCACCCCTCATTTTGCTTAAAGCCTAAGATTACTATTTTAGACCTTGAGACTATTTGCATGTTATAAAAAAAAGTATGGTACAAAACAAAATTATATTTACATATATATCCAAATTTGGATCATCCTGTCACTGTTTGATTGTTCAACTCACTGGAGAGATCACTTGTGAATCAATATTATTCTCTCAAAGAATCTATCAATTTATCCTTAATATTCGCACTTGACAAGTGGTTCTAAAGTTGACTTCAAATACAATAAGGTCACTACGTATCTTGCAACAATAGGTTGCATTAATGTATTTTTTTTAATGCAAATATGCTAAATGTTTAACGATGAAACATTTATTTGTAGGATCTGTTTATAAATAGACAGTAAATAGTAAGATATCAAATGATGCAGTCAATAGAAACTCTCACTAATTTTTTGTTATATGATATCTTGCCTACTGAAGTACTTAATGTAATTTTTGACTTGGTTAACTTATTTTAAAATGATACAATCGAGTTATCTATGAACAATTGTCTAAAATGCACTCTAAGACCAAGCTTGTCACTCTTCCTATCACTAATTAAGCTTGATTTATTTCTATTATAATGTTTTGGAGTTTGTCCATGAAAACCATCAAATCTAGCATCATCTGGTGAGATTAGTGTAGACATGTCGAAAATCATAAGCTTGGACATGAATTGTTTTGAATACCATATGATGTCTCTTCACAAGAAGTAACTAATTGATTGTGCCATTGTTGAGCAATTACAACCCATGGAGGATTGCTTTATATATATATATATATATAT
>NW_018229923.1:0-358 GCF_001263595.1 Phalaenopsis equestris | reverse complement strand
AGGAATGGCTCGAATTTGGAACATATTATGGTATCAAAAGGAAGAGAGACCAAGGGATGCACAGACCCTGAGAAAAACCTCAGTGACTTCCTAATCTATCCTATTGTTTGGTTTCAATTTAGAGGAGAAATATTTAAATTTTTCATCCTGCCAATTTTATTAATTAGGGCTTAAATTTGTGTGAAACGATCACACAAATAGCCTGGAAGATGTGAGAATTTAGGTCGTGACAAATGACAACCTCAGAATCCTAAAACAGGTTAGGGCTTATATTATATATCAGAGTCATACAAAGGCCTAAAGGAATATTGAGGATTTATGTCGCACTATGCGGACAGCTTTAAAGTCCTATGACTTG
>NW_018229922.1:0-363 GCF_001263595.1 Phalaenopsis equestris | reverse complement strand
TGAGACTTTCTACCTCCTAGCCAGCCTTAGGAATAATGGAATCTAGGCGTGTGGGTCCGATCGCCTCACGGGGTGCGGGCTCCGGCGTGGGTCGGCGTGACGACGTGTCTGCATGATGAATCGCTGGATTTTCTAGAACCAGCCTTTAGGTTAGGACTTCCTGTGCGTGGCCAAATACCCCTCTGTAGAGCCGAGTGTCCCCTCTTGTTGCGAACCTTAGCACAAGTCCTGATGGGTCGGAGTCCCTCACTCCCCTTGCTTTGGATTCCCCAACTTTACTTGGAGAAGTAGGGAGATCGAACTTGGCAAAGCGAGTGAAACTTTATACCTGGCTCGCTTTGCAAAGTTTGGAGGAGTTCGCAA
>NW_018229921.1:29579-32714 GCF_001263595.1 Phalaenopsis equestris | reverse complement strand
ATTATTTTTTAATGCAAAATATACTTTAAAAATAACATACGTTTCACAAAAATGGATTTTATTTTTATTAAATGTCCAAGATCACAAGGAACTCAGAAAACTATTTTTCATAATTTTTCTAAGCTTACTTAATTTAATATAATTCATTTTGTGCAAAAATGCTATTTTTACTTACAAAATTTACTTTAATGGCCAAATCAACTTAAATAAATTTGAAATTTTTACCGTCAGTTGAAATGATTCTTATGAACAATGTGAAATTGAATTTGTCAATTTTTTATTTATTATTAATTTAAATAAATTAATATAAGGTAAAAATATTTAATTAATAACATAAGGATGCAAAATTATTCAAATCATCACAATATTTTTCCCAAGCAGTTTTAACCACTGGAAACTTAACAAAATTGGTCCCATAATTTTATGAGGGATATTTTATTATATATGACTAAATAAAGCCAAAATAACCAGTTAGGTTTGAAAATTAGGGTTAGAAGCACAATGGTGCTCTATGACTTTGGAAAAATCATAGAAGATGCCCTCTATCATGAGGAACCATCACTAAAAATTTGAATTCATGGTGGTTAGTATTTAATCATAATGATTTAAAATACTTGAAAGAGTACTTAATTAATTAAAAATCCTATGCTTGGCAAATAATTTTTATTTTTAATCCACATTATTCTCCTCTGTTCACTGAGTAAGAGGGTATTTTTTATTTATTTTTATGATTTTTCTAGAGAATGATATGGATTTTTGAAGATCAAGAATTAAAAATAATTTAGAAAATCCATATTTTCTTACTTAAACACGCGACACCACCTTATTCTACGACGGCTCCGAACACTCGGCGCTCCGCCATTTGATGCTGTCATTAACCTCAGCTACCACGCAACCCGCCTTTTTGCACCAAAGGTTGGTCCAACTTTATCTCCTCCGTTGATGAAATAAACGCGCGGTTGGACAGCTCCCCGTTATAGTCCCCAAATGATCTAAACAAATGACCTAACCCCGAGAACCGTTCACACTAAAACCTTAAAATCTTCACCTAGACTCAACCAAATTGCATTGGGTTTGTTTCTAAACCTTCATCTACTCAAGAAAAACATATCTATACTTTTCATCAAACATGAAATTAAGCCAATACACGTGGAGAATCAAAAGAAGCTCGGGCTAGGGTTAGAGCTCAATACCTTGATCTGAGGGGGGATGCCTCAATCAAATGGTTGTGGTAGCTTTGGTTGGGTCCAACAAACGTCCAGATGTAGTCTCAAACCCTAGTGAATTGTCTAGCTATGTTTTTGACCAAGCTCGATTTCAGGTGTTGGTATAAAATTAGGTTAGGGGATTTTTGACCAAGCTCAATTTCAGGTGTTGGTATAAAATTAGGTTAGGGGATGTTTGAGAAGGGGCTTTTATGGGTGATCAACTCCTCTTACTGTGGGGATGGTGTGTACACAGTTAATTGGAGTTTGGTTCACTTTGTGGCTGTGGAGAAATGTGTCATGGTTTCAGACTGATTTTCAGCTCAAAGTTGAACTCTCGCAGGGGGAACGGTTGGGGAAAACGATTGACCGAGTAGTGAGATTGATCTTATGAATGTTTGAAGAGTCTCTGGTGAGATTTTAGCAGAGTTTCCCCAAGGATTTTGGTTAGTTCTCCTTTAGCCATGGAGAAGGTGGTTTAAATAGAGAGGCTTATGGTGGAGCTCAAGGCTTTAATTTGGGTTCAATTAAGTGCTTTTGTGGAGGGCTTCAAAATGCCAAAGACCAATCAAAGCTGGACACATTGGATGGGTGAAATTGGGTTTGATTTTGGTGTTTTCTAGCCACTAGGGCGGCCGGTAGGGCCAAGGATGGAGGCCAGAGAAGTCAGGTGAGCCAGAGGAGGGTTAATCATTATTAACCACTAATGGATTGTCGTGATGGTGGAGATATTTTGGCTTAAACCCAAGATATTTTGGCTTAAACCCTATTTTGGCTTAAACCCAAAAATGGGATGAAATTCCTTAATTTAGGGAACCATTGGTCCATAGCACTATTTTGGTTGGAGAAAGGGAATTAGCTTGGTTCAAAGGGTGCACCTAGTGGTTGTGCTGATCTTTGGTTGGCCAATTTAGCTTGGTTAAGTTAAATTTGGTGAAATGGTCCATGTGGGTCAAGTTGGCTTGAAGTTGGGTTTAAATTGGGCTAGCCATGCTATTGAGCTCAATTGATTGATCAATTTGATGGGATGAGGCTTGATCAAATAAACTGAGAAATATATGACATCCGTTTGGTCTGTAAAACCATTTTATTTGTCGAAAATTTCCCATATTTAATATTAAGAATTAAATAGGGTTTATATTAAGTTGGGTTCGGACGAGCTTCCTATAAAGACAATCCTCTATAGCTAATTTCATGCTGCAGATTTACTATTAATCTTAATATTTAGGGCTCATATTTGCATGACTCGGTCATACAAATGACCTGGAAGATAGAAAGATTTATGTCGTAACAAACGACAACCTCAAACCTAAGGCGAGTTAGGGCTTAGATTGCACAACATGACTGTGCAAAGACCTAAAGATAAGTGGAGGGTTTATGTTGCATAAGCAAACAACCTCGAAGTCCTATGACTTTGTTGTTTAATTCTAAGGAAGGAATTGGTTTAGCTGGGGAAGAGATGTTTTTCTATTGAAGATGGCCGTGCTGCCCACCATGCTAGCTCCAAGATCCTTGCCGTGACGAGTTTGAGTTTTCTAGGGTGTCAAGTTATGATGTCAAATCAGGTGGCCCTATGGATGTAGTTCTTTAAATTTTTTGGGGGCATGTAAAGTTGATTAGAGTGACACCGGTTAGGATCCTACGGTTCCCTCATTCCGGCACCACTATTTTCATTTGGATTCACTTAGTCTAAATGAATTTACTAAACTCAACTTAATGAGTTCCATACTTTCATTTAGACCGTGGGAATCCTTGTTAGCAACTGTAGGTTACCTCCTCCGAGGGATTATCGATCATCCGATAGAGACGTCCTAATTTAGTTGTTTTTGTGATTTTTTATTTTGTTTGTGTTTAAATTTTGAGTTGTTTTATATTTTGAATGTTATGGAGGTGAATTTTATCTTGGTTGATTTTATTTGGTTGATTTTAT
>NW_018229921.1:25624-29513 GCF_001263595.1 Phalaenopsis equestris | reverse complement strand
TGCATGGTGAGCATGGTGATATTGTTGTTTAGCATGCAAGTTTTGTAAGCATAAAAAGTACAGTAGGAAAGTACAAGAAAGACGTCACTGTAAACTGTAAAAAGCGTACCTGGCAAGTCTTCTCGTTCCACCACCTGAAACTCAAAATGCATGTGAGGGTTGTTTATGTAAAACAAAAAAATAAGATTTTAATGATCTACCCAACCCTAGGTCATATCTTGGTGGGTCCCTATTGACTTGGTTAAGGATGATTTTTGTTAAGCAAAACATATTAAGTTTAGTAGACCTCCGAGGTATCCAACAGATTTGGAGAAAGAAGCAAGTCCATGCTTCCCTCTCACTGCCTGGTGAAAAGTCTCGAGCTCATTCAAACTTATTATATTACTTAATAACTCATCATGTAAATACCTTTAATGATTAGTAAACATTGATGTTTCAATTATCCTTAAGAGTGGGATAATTATCACTTATAATTTAATTTGAGATATATACCTCTGCACTCTGTCGGCCAACTTTTCGATGTGAAAAATTTAATTTAAATATATATATAAGGTAAAAAGCCAACTTCTTAATTTGGGCTTGTAGTGTTTTAATTGTGTTCAATTTTAATTATATTTACTTTTCTAATCCTCATTTAATCAGATTTGATTTAGCTTAGGTCACTACTAAGCCCTTTAGACTTTTGATATATATCTCAGTTATATTTTGAAAGAGAATGAATTTTTAGGTGATGATGATTCATTATCAAAATTTTAAAAGTGAATCATTAAGTAGGGGTATTAAATTGGTGAGTTATTAAGACCCAAAACCATACTCCTAAGTCTAGGATCGTTTAATTTGATAGACTCCCAAAGTTTGATAATTTAAGGAAATTACAAATTTATCCTTTAATTAATAAAAGTGACATTGGTTTCTACCAATTAATCCACTGTGTTTCAATCATCCAAATATGTTGATTATGATCAAAGGTTACCCATTTCCCTTTCTTGAATTAAAAGCCTAAACCTAAATGTTAATTAAGGTCAAATTTCCAAAATTACACTTTTGCCCCTAAGGCTCTATCACTTCATATTTTGTAAAATTTAATTCAAATGACTTTGGAAATTTTATCCCACCTCACTCATGGGTCAATTAAGACATCAGATGAGAAAATACGAATTTTCAAAATTTAATTTAATTTACATATTTATTTTTATGCAAAAATAAGATTTTTCAAAGAAAAATCTATAACTTGACCAAGGCAAAGCCTAATCCCTTGAAATTTTTATTGGAGGTATACTTCGACGATAGAACTATTGGGACCAAATTTCATAATTTATTGATTTATATTTGAATTATTAGATTTATTTTAATTTCTTGAGCATTTATTAACAATAAAATATTTTAAATATGGAAAATTAAGTTTCACATTTTTATTAAATCTCTCTGAGGTCAAGGAACTCAAAGAAATGAATTTCACATTTTTCTAATTTTTTTTTGAATTGTTAGAATTATTTTAGTGAAACTCCATTTTTAGCCTTTAAAAATTATTTTAAGCTTCAAAATTCAATATCTTCACTTAGAAAGATAGGAAAAATATTCTAATTATTCCTAAGTGCTTATGAAATAATTTAGAACATTTTCATGAATTTTTTTTTGTGATTTTTATCATTTTTTAATTATTTAAATATTAAAAATAGGCTAAAAACGAAGTTTTTATTTTAATTACCATTTTATTTTTAAAAAAATTATCTGATCACAGATAACTCCCAAAACCAATTTTTATAATTTTTTAACCAATTTTTATAATTTTTTTGCCAATTTTTATAATTTTTTTGAGTTATATTTTATTTATTAAAAATTATTTTAGTGTTAAAATTGACACTTAACATAGAAAATCAATTTGAGTTATCGAATGAGCTCCAAAAAGGAGTTCTCTGAAACATTTTCCAAAGGGTTCTCTGGTCATGACAAACCTTCCAAAATTTTCTTAGAATTTTCTAAGCAACATGCTAATTATTATGATTAATTTATGCAAATAATAGACATAAACTTGATAAATATGGATCTCTGTCTAGAGATCTGCACTGACTTTGGGAAAATCAGAGAATGTTCCCTAGGACATAGACAACAACATGTCAAAATTTCAAGCCATGGTGAAATGTCTACATGCTTGGAGAATCAAAAGACTCAAAGAAATATTTAATTAATTAAAAATAAAATATGCATCAAATGAACTTCAAACCATTTTCACATTGTTCTCCTCTGTTCACTGAGCAAAAGGGTATTTTTATTTTATTTTTGTGATTTTTCTACACCAAGATATGATTTTTTGAAGTTAGAGCTATTTATTTAAATAAAAAATACCCTATTTATCTATTTAAACACGCGGCACCCCGTCAACTTACGACTAGATCTTGTCCGTTGATGAGATAAATGCGCGATTAGATGGCTCCCCATCATTGTCCCCAAATAGGCTAACCCTAGAATCATTTGCACTAAAACTTTAATATCTCCCTCTAGACTCAATCAAATCCATGGGGTTTAATCCTATGGACTTGTCTAAGTTAGAAGAACACATCCATATGGTAAAATTTCCATGAAACTGAGCCTAATCAAATGGAGAATCAAAATAAGCTCGGGAAGAGGGAAAGTTCAATACCTTTGCTTTGAGAAGTGAGGCTTCAATCAAAGGTGCTCGGCATATTTGTGAAGGTCCAAGGAGGCTAGGGATTGAGCCTCTGGTCATGGTGAAAGGTCGAGACCCAAATTTGATCAAGGCTGAATTTGGGTGTTGATCAAAGTCTAGTGTAGAGGCTCTGTGTGAGGGGGATTTGATGGGGCTTTGTCTTAGTTCAAAGTGGTGATGGTGTGGGTGAGTTTAATTTGATTTTGGTGGAGTGTAGAGGTGTAAAGAGCTTTGTGCTATCTCCAACAAGGTTTTGAGCTAAACAATTGAGCTCCGGTAAGGGGATTTAGGGCAATGGGGTAATTGGGTTGCACAGTGGAGGTCTCAAAGAAGCTCGGGGAGTGATTTTAAAGGATCTCCTTGAGAAAATTTTAGTACACCCTCTTATAGCCATGGAGGTGAGGTTTTATAAAATTGGCTTGGGGTGGCTGCCATGGCTAATTGGGGGGTGAAAAAGTTTGCTTAGATGGAGGGCAGAGAGTCTTTAAATTTAAAATGGGATGAGGTGGCCTCTAGGTTTGAATTGAGTTTGATTCCATGGGGGTGGCTCTCAGTTTAGCCATTTTCCAGCAACTAGACCAACTAGCAAGGCTAGGGGAGATGGCCAGGAGGTCAGGTGAGCCAGGGGAATATGTCACAACAATTTATTTGGGCAGATGCTTAGTTTTGGCAAAAAATCCCTTAGGTTTTGTGGGCAGATGCTTAGTTTTGGCAAAAAATCCCTTAGGCTTAAGCAATTTTGGAAGCAAATCCCTTGATTTGGGGATTCTTTGGTCCATGGCTCATTTGGGTTATTTCATGGGGTTTAGTCTGGTCAATAAGGTTTAAAATTTGGCTGTGGTGGTCTTTGGTTGGTCAATTTGGCTTGATTGGGTCAATTTTTGGTGAAGGGGTCCATGTAGGCCAATTTGGCTTAAAGTGGGGTTTAAAGTGGGTTTGGATTAGGCTAGCCATGACCTTGAGCCCAATTAATTTATCAACATTTTGTAGATGATTTTAAATCCATTTATATCATCCTAAGACTCAAGATATCCATTTGGACCTCCTGGTACGTAGGGCTGTCAAAACGGCTCGTTGTTTGCGAACAGCTAGTGTTCGGCTCTTTAATTTTGTTCGATAAGTTAACGAGCCGAACTCGAACTAAGATGTTTTTGTTCATGTTCGGCTCATTTTGACTCGAAATACTACTCATCATACACACACACACACACACACACACAA
>NW_018229921.1:7369-25580 GCF_001263595.1 Phalaenopsis equestris | reverse complement strand
ATATATATATATATCTTTGATGAGTAGTATTTTTAAAAAAATTAATTGACTACAAGACTACAAAGATTTATAATCAATTAAAAGTATTAATGAAGAAAATAGAATAAAAATTATTAAATTATATTCAAATGATGTTTTAAATCTTGCCCTAATCCTTAACATCTTATAACTACGTGATTAGGGTTATCAAAACGACTATTTGTTCGTGAAAGACTCGTGTTCGGCTCGCTAAGCAAGCAAACCTAACACGAACACACTTTTTAAGCTCAAAATATAAATGAGCCAAACACGAGCTGAGCATGGCTCGCTCGTGTTCGGCTCGTTTACACCCCTAATTTTGAGTTCAATTGGGGGTTCAATTTAAGGGATTTTGAAATTTTGATCAATTTGGGCATGTTGGCCTAGACTTGGGTCTAGATTGGGCTAAGTTTGGGCTAATTCCAAATTGATTGTTGAGAATGGTCAATAGGAATGTCATGAAGAGTTTTTAACATGAATTGAGTGCTAGTTTTGGGGCTAAGGCATTCAACTTGGAGGAATTTGGGGACAGCCAATTTGGGGATTTTTGGATTTAAGTAGAAATTAAATGAAATTGAGGTTTCACCAAGGCTAATTGAAGGTCAAGTTTGATGTTTAAGAATGTTATGAAGAGTTTAGGATTCAAATTGAGACCAATAGAGTAGACCGTGGGGTTCAATTTGGTGGAACCAAGTCATAGGGCCAAAATTGAGAGATTGACTTAGATCAAAATTGGGCTCAAAGCATGGGCCAATTGTGCTTGGGTTTGATTTAAACAGGTCATATGAAAGGTGAATTTGAGTTTAGAATTAAAATAAGGGGAAATTGGGACCAAATTGATGAACATTTGAAGTGAATTTAGGGAAATTGAGCCTTTAAAGGCAGTTTGGGGGTTTTGGTCGAAATAGTCAAATTGAGTCATGTGGTAGTTAAAAAAAATGAAATTGGGAATATTTGGAAGGTTTTGGAAATTTTTGGGATTTTTTGGAATTTTTGGAATTTTTGGCTAAGGAGGGGCATTTTGGTAATTTGGAAATATTTTTGGTTATTTTGGGTAATTTGGATGTTTTCAAAAAGGTTTGAAATGATTTTTGAACAAATCTGGGTATTTTTGGTAAATTTGGGAATTTTGGCAAAATTTAGGGTTTCAAGGGTACTTAGGTAATTTGGGGGAAGTTTAGTGGAAAAAGGCCAAGTTGAGTATTTTTGGTAGAATTGGGGTACCAACCACCCTAAATGAGCTATGGACCAATAGAAACCCCATTTGGGTCCTCTATGTACTGGTCTTAGCTAAACCCTAGCCTAGGGCCACAGGGTTTAGGGGACCATCTACATGAGTCTCCCAAAGGATTAAGGGATCAAAGTCAAGGAATTTTGGGTTTAGGGTATTGAGTGATTGTGAGTGAGGTGATTGTAGTGAGTGCCTTAGCTCTAGACCAACACCCAGAGTCAACCCTAAGGTCAAGCAGTCCTATGGGAACTCACCATATTGCCCCCACCTACTAAGTGCTAGAGGTTAGGACCACTATGTGGAACTTCAAGTTGAGTAAAGAGGAGTTTAAAATTTCTAATGGTGAGGGTTCCTTTTCTAATTTTCTAGGAATAGTCAATAGGAAAGACCTATGGCTATACTCTAGGCTACTAAAGAGGAAAAATAAACCTCAACCAAAAGTGAGGTCAACAACTGGTCAATAGGGTGTACTTGGTGGCTGTGGTGCATGGCTTAGAAAATTTTGGTGCATGGGTTCAATTTGATTCAAGTTGGCTTGAATTTGGGTTTAGGTTTGGCTATCCATGACATTGAGCCCAATTGATTGATCAATTTGGTGTAGATAATTGTCATAAAGAGTTATGTCATAAAGAGTTTAGAAAAGATTTGGAGTGATTTTGGCTTGATTTGGAGGATTTACCATTTGGTCAATTTGGGGATGTTGGATTAGGCTTGGGCTTAGGTTGGGCTAGAGTTGGGTTAAGCCTAAATTGATGGTTGAAAATGGTATAGGGATATATTATGAAGATTTCCCAACCTCAATTGGGTGTCAATTTTAGGGTTTGGGCATTCAATTAGGTGACATTTAGAGACAGCCAAATTTGCGGGTTTGGTCTAAGTTGATTTCAGGTGTATTTAAGGCTTGAACAAGGCCAATTGAAGGTTCAATTTGATGCATGGGAATGTTTCAAAGATTTTATGATTCACAATTGAGGCAATTGGAAAGATTTGCGGGTCAATTGAATTTTTGGCCAAATTGGGGCTTTTTTTGATTTGGGTTGAAATTGAACTCAAATGTGGGTCAATTGGACTTGGATTTGATTTGAATTGAGTTTGGTCATGATGAATTTTGTGTTGAAAATTGAAATTGGGGGAAAATTGGATCAAATTGATGGAGATTTGAGATGAATTTGGGGAAATTGAGCCTTTAAGGGCAATTGGGGCTTTTGGTCAAAGTTGGTCAAATTGGTCAAACTGAGTTTAATTGAAGGGTCAAAATTGGTTTTGGATAAGTGATTTTGAAGGTTTTGAGAAAGTTTGGGCCACCAAGGGAATTTTTGTAATTTTGGCAAATTTGGGGGTATTTTAGTAATTTTAAAAATTTGGGGACATTTTAGGTAATTTGGATAGTTTCAATTGATGTGAAATGATTTTTGAATAAATTTGGGTATCTTGGATAAAATTGGGAATTTTGATTAAATTTAGGGTTTTGGGATGTTTAGGTAATTTGGGTAGGTTTGGGTGGGGGGCAACGACTAAGTTGGATATTTTGGTGAAATTGGAGTGCCAACCGCCCTATTTAAGCCATGGACCAATGGAATCCCCATTTGGGTTCTCTATGTTCTGGTCTTACCTAACCCTAGCCTAGGGCTAGTGGGTCTAGGGAACCATCTACATGAGTTTCCCAAAGATCAAGGGATGAAAGCCAACAAGTTCGGGTCAACCCTAGGGTCAACCCTAGGTCCAACAAGTTATGAGTAAATGTGAGTGAAAGTGAGTATAAGTGAGTGAACTAGCTCCAGACTAACACCCAAGGTCAACTTTAAGGCCAAGTTGTCCTATGGGGACTCCCCTTGAGCTCCTTTATATTGGTCCCGCCTACTAAGTGCCAAAGGTTAAGAGTAATATGTGGAACTTCAAGTTGAGCAAAGAAGGGTTTAGAGTTTCCAATGGTGAGGGTTCCTTTTCTAATTCTCTAGGATTAGTCAAAAGGAATGTCTTACGGCTAGACCCTAGGCTACTAAAGAGGAAAAACTAGACCTCAACCAAAAGTGAGGTCAACACGAACCAAATGCTTATATATGTAAATTACCTAAAATATCCTGCAATACTCCCATTAAAGTGGGGGCAAATAATTAAGTTCATATGTTTTACCCCCTTTTCTATCAACAGTGAATCATTTTCTTGGAAAAAGCTAATCGATAATTAAAATTATTATTCATTATTGTGTACTTCCCTCTTTGTCTCTATCTCTCACCTATATTAAGCTCTATTCCTTAGGTGTAATTCATGGATAAATCATCATTCAACATCCTAAAAGGTGCACCAAGTGTTAATCATACCAACTACAAGAAGAGGAGTGGCACAAGAATAAATCTTTACATTATCGTTAAGCCTTTGCATAACCATGTTATGCAATATAATCCCTAACTTTGTTAGGACTCTTAGGTCATCATTCGACATGACATAAATCCTCCAATCTTCTAGGCTATTTGCATGATCAGATACAATGCAGATGTATGCCCTAAATAATTAGATGCAAGAGTAAACATTAAATAATTTCATTCTTAAAACATCAAGCCTAACAATATGATAGTTTGTGAAGTCATCGAGGTTTGCCTTGAAATCTATGACATCTCCTATTTCTCTTTACTTTGGATTCCAATAAAAAAATTATTGCTCCTATTTGATCCAATCCATTTGGTTTTTTCCATGTCCAAACTTAAAAAACTTAAATTTGCAATCTTGAAGATAAATACCTCTGGTCACTATCGAGAGTTTTCCAAAATGGCTTCGGTCGCTTACGATGTTTAATTATAGGAGTCTGTTTCTATAGGGAGCTAAATAACCCAAGTAATATAAACCCTATCTAATCCTTATATTAGATAGGGGAATTTTCCAGCCAACATATACAAAAGGTTTGCAGGCCAAACGGATGTCATAAACTCTTTTAGTTTTTTTAATCGAGCCCGATGACGAGTAATGTGCACACTGTCAAGTAGTATGCCTGTCTCTCGGGATAGTGTATTGCTTGTAGTATTGTGCTTGGTCATTTAAACTATTAAATGTATGGGATCTGTTTGGTCTCACATTTTTTAAAATTAAAATACTATTTTTATAAATCAAATTACATACATATATTAAATTAAGATAAATTTATTTTTTAAGAGATTTTAGGCCGACATCTGAAGATGGGCATGTCATGAGGGCAGCGGCCTAAAGGATGGGTATGTCAAGGAAGAAGTTACCTAAAGCATGTCGTGGCGGTAGTAGCCCAAAAAAAAGGGACGTGCAACTCAGCCAAATTATAATGATCATGCATGCAAGTACACATAGGATATGATGCAATATGCAGTTAGGCCAACATGCACATGCACATGCACAACATGCAAATGGTCAGTCAACCAAACCGTGATGGCCAGTCAAACCGAAGAAAGGGGTGGATCAATCTGAGGTAATCAATTTGACCTAATAGGATGGGTGATTGGCCTGAGACAGCTGATCAAACCTGAGATGGGTGATCGACACGTAGCGGTCAATCAAACCCAAAAGATAGGATGATCAACCCGAGATGGTCAATCGAACCTAAGATGGGTCATCGATGCGTAGCGGTCAATCAAACCCAACAAATATGATGATCGTCCTAGAACAACTGATTAAACCCAAAAGAGGATTGGAGATTAGTCTAGGATGGCCAATTAACAACCCCAATAGTTACCAAAACTTTAATGTTAATTTAATTTAATTCACAATATCTACCTAAGAGCCAGGTTCCTACACAAGTGCACATATTGCTTTTGTATTATTGGGTTCTACTTGAGTCTGGAGTGTCGATCACATAGGAAGGTGGCAGTGGCTTTGTAGTAAGATCAAACTAATGGTGAATTCTATCTTACTACTTTCCTGTTCTAGTTTGGAAGATTGCTAAATATGATTTTTCTAACAACTAATCCTATGCATATTGCTACTCCTAAGTTAAACTTGACTGGATCAATTAAAGAGGTGAAATTCAAGATTGTTAAGGTACTTCTCTCTTGTGATTTCCTAGGTAGATTGTAAGTGTTAATACTAAGAATTGCAATGTGGTAGTGACAACAGGAGTATAAGACTCATTTACCTTCTATCGAGTGCAGAAATGAGTATGATTCAAATTTAGGAAATTATTTCCATCTGTCACCCATAAACTCCTAATTCAAACTATATCAATATTCCTCCCCCTAAGTTGCATTTCCTCATGACTCGTCCTTCAAAGCCATTCACACAATGTGAATATTCTATGTTGTTTTGCCACTGCTCTTTCGAGTCCTAATGGGTCACAATAAAATTTAACAAGTTATACAACCTGTACAACATGTAAATTAAGTTTAGAGATATACTCATCACATGAAAATAAAGGTCAATTCAAAGCAGTCACAACCTTACAAATCTAACCTATCTATCACAAGAGAAGAGTTTAAGAAATCTACTCACTACACATGATAAACACTAAAGAAAACTTCATTCAATCTAAGAAAATTAACTAAATATGTGCTTAAAACAATAATAAAATAAGATTACACATGATATTTAACTTTTTCCCTCTAAAAGGAGAAGTAAATTCTATCGAAAGTTGTTTTTCATAGTGCTACACAAAATGATATCGTAAACCCTTTTATAGATTCTCTCAAATTCCCCTCTCAAATCTCTTTAGAGCAAGAGTTCCTACTCCTACCTGCTGTCCATAAATAATTCTAGGAATTGGAACTTTTCCTATTCCTAAGATTATTGAAACTCTCCATCTGAATCGCTAGCACCCGTAAAATTACTCTCAAAGTCGTGCAGAAAGTAACTGTCTGAACTGCATCACCTAGGCGCTAGTTTGCGACACTTAAGCATTGTGCGCTCTATTTGCTTGAGAAACTTGGGTGCCTAAGTGCCCAGAATCTGGTGCCAAGGTCCTCATCTGCAACATCTAGGCGCTCAAAAGTAAGATCCTAGGTGTCAGACAAAAATAAGCAGCTTTGCCCCATTTTATTCAATTTCACTCTGAGTCAGTCCAAATTTGTTCTAATGCTCCTAATTGTTGTACATGCTTCATAAACATAAAGCACCTTCCATTAAAGTATAGTTTCATTCAAAAATATGTGTAAAATTAAGAAGAAATTAAGTATCTAAAGACATCAAATTCTTCAAACTTAAATGTTATTTGTCCTCAAGTAACACTACAACTTTAAAAACTAAATATGTTGATTTGAGGTAGTGGATTTCTTTACGATTTCCTACAATTTCGCTCCAAGAATATTGTAATATAACCTAGAAGAAGTTCTAGTGAATCAAACTAAAACTAGGGTATAAGAATATTAAGTATTGAACATAGGAATCTTGATTGTCTATCTAGTTCAAAAAATAAAATTTAATTTGTTAAACTTAGGATTCCTAGAAAATATAAAGTTAGAATTTACGAACTCTATTTGTAAAATTTTTACTAATACTTTTTGAAATAAAAACAAGTTCAGGATTGTTTCTATGTCTTTTTCTTTAGGAAAATTCAAATGAAACTAATTTTTTATTAGACTTCTCCTCACCCCATTTTTTTCTTTTTTTTTCAGGATCTTTTTAATCCTTTTCTTTTTGTGAGGATTAATATATCTAGATAGACCTTAATAATCTTGAATTTCACTATCTTCCTTTTAAATTTAAAAACATATCACTATCATTTACTTGAAAAATGTAGTATTAGTTTGAAATAAGTTTCAATTGGACTCAATCATTTTAATAGTGTAAATCTAATAATCCTTAATTTTTAATAAATATAAATTTTTTCTACTATAAATAGTAAAATCATTTTCAAAAAGTATTCTACTAAATACCTTAACTTTTGCATAATCTTTTTCACTAAAACTTTTAACTACGTCTTCTATTTCATTCCCAAAATCAAAATTATAGTATCATGAAGATAACACCATATATCACATATTGTTTTGCAATGAAATCAAATTAGTATGTAATATACAAAGATTTTTCTCCTTCCAAACTTGATTTTTAACATGTATAGCAATAAGTACTAAAAAATATAAGCCAGAAGAGAAATCATAGCTCAGAAATGCATGCTACCACATAAAACTATCAGAAACATTTACAAGTATTCCACATGATATAACAGTATGTAGTAAAAAGTAAATCTAAACTACACATGCTAGAAGAAAAATTGAACTAGAAGAAAGTATAAAAATAGTGCAGGTATTAGTTGAGAAATATAAAGTAATCAAAAAGAAATTTGTCTACAATTACTTAAAATTAAAATAATGACAAATTAAAATTATTGTAGAAAAAAATGAAAAGAAACTATAACAACTTCTAGTAGTACAATACAAAAAACTAAAAATAAAGAATATAATAAAAACAATCACATTAAGTCATCTGCATCATCAACATCATCATCATCATCATCCCCTGGTGAATCTTCATCCATCCACTCCCTCGGCTCATACTGGGGAGGTTGGAAACTCATCTGATGGGATTGCCCAAGAATCATGTGTATGGAGTCGAGGACGAAGATGCATGTAAAATGACAAAATTTTGGTCTTGCTGTTATTTAAATTTGAACCCAAGAACCAGGCGCTTGGGCACCAAGGTGTCAGGGACCAACATCTTGGCGCCGAGTTTTGGGCACCTAGGCGCTAGTTTCATTTTTGGCATTTGGATTCCATGAGTCTTGTATGCTCAAGTGCTTGCTCTAATTTTAGTTTTGATCATTTAAATGTGTCTTATAACTCTTCCTCAAATCTAAAATCACTATTGAAACACATATATCAAACACTATAAAGTAAATGAGGTTAATTTATCCTCCTCCTCATCTAATCTCCCTACCTTTCTTCCAATTTCTAATTGACTCCCTAAATTGATCAAATGGTTGCTTTTCACTAATTTGATAGGGTTTCTCCAAAGGATCAAATTGTCTTACTATATTGGTCTAAGTGTCGCCAACCTCAGGTATCACCTCCTCCTCTAATTTATGCAACTCTAACTGATTAAAGATAGTGTAATTCATCCTCATATTATTCATCAAATAGTTTCATGACCCTACTCAATAAAAACAATGTCAGACAAAAGAAGTACAAAATTGACATGGACCTGTCCCATGTCCAAACTTCTCATGCCTCAAGTAATGCTCAGCTCCAGTTGAGAACCGAGTTGTAATGGACTCCTTAATCCTACTACTACAATAAAGCATAAACAAATCTGATCATGACAAGAAGTTAAGGAATCACCTCCAACATGACACACAAATCCACAAATCAATCCACTCTCAAACATAACATCCACAATCAATATCCAACATATAATTCACAACTCATCAAACTCAACAAACTGACACTCTCACTAATGAGAACATAACACACTAACACAAAAAAAAAACTATGGCGTGCCTCCCATGAAGTGCTTGGCTTAATGTCATCAGCCCTACAAATCCAAGTTTTACTCGAACTTTACGTGCTCATTGCCCTTCTCTTTCGGATTCACCTCAATATTGCTAAGAAGCAATCCTCGAGGATGACTGCTAAGTGTAGAAGCTATCTATCCCAATGGATTTTCTATGTTCCTAAATGCAGTCCCTTGGTTATGCAGCTGATTTCCCATATGATAAACAACATCCTCTAATGATAACCTTTTCTTCTTGAACTGTGGGTTAGGGTCAAATCCTGATAGATAAGAAGGTTGATCCACCTCAAAATAACCTATTTTTAGTGCATATTTTATAAGCATTTTATTTGCATTTTTTATGATATTGAACTTTAAAGGAAGGTATTTTGCGTGTTTTTAGTTTCCAGTACATGGAATGGACATTTAGAGAAAATGAGAAAAAAATGGAGCAAAGTGATGATTTTTATGTGGCGCTATAGTGCCACCCCTTTGTGCTATAACACAACAGATGAGCGAGGAGGGCGCTATAGCGCCAGTAACTACCTTTTTAGAGGATTCATCAAATTTGGCCAACTTTTGGAGGGGTTTTTTGAAGCAACCCTTAATTATTTTCTGTTTTCTATTTAATGAGAACGAATTAACCAAATTTAGGGACCTTTTGGAGTCCTAAACTTCAATTGGGCGGCAATAGTGAATTAAGTTTTTCATATTTTGTGTTCAACTGTAAGTGTGAGTGTGCTTTAGCGTGAAGAAGTTTGGAGATTTCTTAAAGGAAACTCTAGAAGTTTGCTTGGGGAGAAGACATAAAATACTTTTTATTTATGTTTAAGTTTTTATTGTAAGACTTGGATTTCAATGCAAATGTTTTATTTTTTTTTAATCTCCATGAATTATGAGTAGCTCCCTTTCTTTCTTCTTGCATATGAGACTTAATCTTGTGACATGAGAATGATTTATAGATTTCTTTTTACTCTTAAAAATTGTGATGGTATTTCACCGAATCTTCATTTACTTTACAAATTGGCCACTTGTGAGCTTAAAATCCATTGAGAAACATAATGACATTGGAGGGCTATGATTTCACCTAACTGGTGGATACCCCACTTCATTCTAGGTAGAGTCATTGCAATCACCTAAGGGGAAGTGCAAATAAATAGGGAGATACGTTTTGATGGGTGTCGAATTGGTTAGCTCTAGAGTGACAGGCTGGATTCTTATCAGTTTAACTTAATGTTTAGTACCTCGATGCTTGGGTTCAGTCATTACGATGGCATAGGCTAGGGGCATCTAGAGGTGAGAGGTTAGATATCACTGATATGGAGTTGAAATGTTAAGGAATTAACCTTAAGTTAGCTAATTTTTTTTGCAAACATCAGGAGGGGTAAAGAATAAGATATGCTTCTATTTGTCACAATACCTTAATTTTGTCTTAAATAATTTAAATCCTACATAGATTAAAATCTCTTTGCAAGGAAAAAAGTTTTTCATAATATCCAAACTCGTTGTTATATTTTATTATGCTATTACATTTAGTTGTTACTTTATTATTAACTTTTGAAGTATTGATTTTTAGTAAGCATATAGTTTTAGACCTCTTATCTAATTAATTTGCAATTTAAATAAAATTTTTGTAAATTGATTTTAAGAGTTACCGCATTCCTCGTGGGATCAATGCTGGGGTTTTAAAGAAAATTCCTATATTACTTGAAACGATACATATACTTGCGTGGTACCCCTAGTGTGAAAATCTATTATATAATTCATAAATCATTGTATGTGTTCAAACTAGCCGCTAGATATAAATTGAGATATATATATTTTGACAAAATTAAGGAGATTAAAAATACAAGTAATTGCAGGTCGGGTCAAAGGTCTAACATTAGAAGTTCCTTGATTATTCTAATAGTTCATAGGATTAATTTGATTGTTTCCCAATAATTGGTTTCCCCCTTAGAATTATTATTCAAATTGAAATTAGGATGATTCCTCCAACCTGGATTGTAATAATTGGAATAAGAATTATTTAGTCTGTTATTTATTGCACGAATTGTTTCATATGAATTAGGGTCAACTAATTAACCCAATGAATTTTCCTCAATAAGTGGGGGTCCTTGAAGTTGACTCATCCCATAATGATCAAATTTTCTTACAATTACTGAAACTTGAGAAGTTAATATTGTACGTACATCATATTCATGAGTACTTGCTACTCTTAAGATTCACTATGCAGGATGGCCATTAAAAGTTTTTGGTGACCATCTCCTCAATGACAGAATAAGCCTCTTCAAATGGTTTCAACTTGAGCAAGCCTCCAACAACAGCGTCAACGATCACTCTCAAATATCCAACTAATATGTTATGCAAGATTTGAATAATAAGCCAATTAGGTAATGTGTAATGTGGACACTTCCTAAGAAGTTTGTTTCCATGTCTCATAAATTGATTCCCCATCATATTGACAGAATGAAGTGATATCATTCTGTAACTTAGCAATTTTAGATGGTGGAAAATACTTAGCTAGAAATTTCTGGGCTAGATCTCCCCATATCCTGATTAAACTTGATGCTAGTGAATTGAGCAACATCTTAGCTTTATCCCCTAGAGAAAAAGAAAAAAAGTCTAATTCTAACTACATCATTAGAAACATCATCATATGTGAATGTAAACAAAACTTTCTAAGAAACTTGCTAAGTGTAAGTTCATGTCTTTAGATGGAGATCCACCCAACGACTTATTCTATACCATTTGAGTTATTGTAAGCTTAGGTTCTAAAGTATTGGCTGCTACGGTAGGAGTCTGTATACTTAAGTGAATTTTATCCACCATAAGGTTCATATACTCCCTCAAAGTTCTATTAGCATTATGATCAATGATTGGATCCTCATTAACTGGATGATCTACCGTTTCTACAACAAATTTTTATTGTTATCTCTATTTTCTAATCCTCCTAATAGTTCTCTCCATCTCTGAATCATAGGGTTCAAGGGTTGTAGCTCTTGAACTACGCATTCAATTTTAAAGGTTTAAATAATATGATAGATATCATACACTCAAAAATATTTTTGGTATTTTTTTATATTTATTTTTAATATGGTTTTCTTTTAAACATACACACAACAACTAAAATTACTAATTACTACTACTATTTCCAAATCCGAGTTTTATAGGTTCAACTAAAATTATCCTTAAGTTTTTCTTCCTTCCTTCCTCGGCAACGACGCCAGAAAAGCTTAACTGCCCTAGTAGTTGCCAACACTTTAATGATAATTTGATTTAATTCATAACATCCACCTAAGTTTTAGGGTTCTTATGCAAGTGCACATATCGCTTTCATAATATAGTGCTCTACTTGATTCTGGAATGTCAATCACACAAGCAAGGTAGCAGTGGCTTTGTAGTAATATCAATCAAAGGGTGAATTCTAGCCTACTACTTTCAAGTCCTAGTTTGGAAGATCACTAAATATGATTTTTCTAACAACTACCCCAAAGTATATTACTACTCCTAAGTTAAACTTGCCTAGATTAATTAAAAAGGTGACATTCAAGATGGACAAGGTACTTCTCTCTTGTGATTTCCTATGTGGATTGTAGGTGTTAATACTAAGAATTGTAATATTGTAGTGACAAAAACATAATAAAACTTATTTACCCTCTGTCGCGTGCACAAATGAGTATGATTCAAATTTAGGTAATTGTTTCCTTCTGTCACCCGTGAAACTCCTAATTTAAATTATATCAATACACATCTCCCGAAGTTGCATTGTCTCATGACTCATCTTTTATAGCCATTCACATAATGTAAATATTCTATGTTTTTTTGCTACTATTCTTTCAAGTCCTAATGGGTCGCAACAAATTTTAACAAGTTATATGGCCAGTACACAAGTTATATGGCAAGTTATATGGCCAGTACAACATGTAAATTAAGTTTAGAGATATACTCATCACAACAAAAATATAGATCAATTCAAAGCATTCACAACCCTACAAATCTAACCTATTTATCACAAGAAAAAAATATAAGAAATTTACTCACTAAACGTAATAAATAGCAAAGAAAAATTCATTCAATCCAAGCAAATTAACTAAATATGCGTTTACAACCAAAATCAAATAAGATTACTGATCCGATGGATTTTTGTGTGTTACTTTTGTAGATTTTTTTCAATATTACAAAATACACACAAGAGTTATAATAATAAATATACAATGTAAAACCAACACAAATATCTTTAATATAAATAATTTTATGTTTAAAAAACCTTTAAACTGCCAAATCCCCTAATAATAATGCAAGCATACGTATCACTCAAGTAATAAAGGGCTCTAATGGAGTCTAGATATCGATCCCACAAGGAAGTTGGAAATGCTTTTAGGTAAATTCTTATATGACTATAATGTGAAGCACAATTTAAACTACAAAACTGAATTATGAAATTTTATTCTAAAATAATTAAGTGTAAGCTAAATAAAATGTAAATAAAAGGTACTAGTTTAAATTAAACTAATTGCTAAACTTTCAAAAGCAAACTTATGAAATCTAAACAAAGTTTTTGTAATGAAGAGTTCAAATTTAAGAAAGCATCCTTCCCCTTTATAATGAGTATATGAATTGTGAAGAAATTAAAATCATTTAAAAATATATAAAAATTGTCTTGTGCCAAATAGGAGAGATCATATTCTTTATCCTCTTCCTAGTGTTATAAAGAACGTTGACTAATCCCGAGTTTGGCGTGTTAATCCTGGTGTTTGTCCTCTGATTTCGTTGTTAGGGGGGGAGGATCCCGCCTGCCACTCCAGAACTCCCACAACTCCCTCACCTGAGGGCTAACAATCTCACATTAGTTTCCAATCAACAGAACTAAATTGCAGATTTTAATCTGTCACTTAAAAAATCTGCATTTCTGCATCCAACAAAGTATATTTCCCTATAGATTTGCATTTAACCCCATGGATGACATCCTAACCCATGGAATTTTCTCACTGTGTTTTGGAAATCAAAGCCCTTTCAGATCATATGTTTCTCAACACATTTTAACATTTCAATTGACAAGATCAAAAAGTAAATGAAGATCAGAGTTCAAATCATCACAAATTATTAAATGTTAAAACCATATAAAATAAAATCAATCCTTCACAAAACCAAATCTCATTGCAGGGAGAAGGATAAAGAAGGCTACTCAGAATTTATGAAAAGAAAACAACAAAACACATATTTCATATATAAAAATAAGTTTGTAAAAATAAAGAAATAAAAGACACAACTTATCTCACAATCCTTCCCAAGAAAATCCTTAGAAGTTCTCTTTAAGCACATTCCCTCTTTACAAGCACTCTCAATTCTCTCTTAGAAATGTAATGAAAAAGAAATCTCTTACCTTCCCCCTCCTCTTACAAGCCTAGAAGAAAATCTCTAAGCCTTTGACTTTCTCTCTCTCTCACTCCTCAATTGCCTCTCTTTCAAACCCCCCTTCACGCCACCACCTTGCCCTAGACTTCCCTCTCTTTTATTAGAGGCTGCCTCTAGGCTGCCTCTCTCCTCTCTTTTATTAGAGGCTGCCTCTCTCCAAAAAGAATTGAAAATTCCCTCCAAAATTCTATCCAAAAGTCAACCCTTTTGAATTTCAATCCATATGTCTATTGATCCAAGAGACATATCCCTTCATAAAAGAACTTTCCAAAGTGTCTAGATGCATTGAATCACTCCATGGGGGGTTTAAAACAAGTGGTCCCTTCCAAATTCACACAAAATTCATCCCGAACCACCTTAATTCATAAAAAGTAATCTCTGGTGCCTCAGGTGTCGATTCTGGCGCTTCAGGCGTCAAGTTGCTTAAGAATGCGCTGTTCTCGGTTTTGGCACTTCAGGCGCCAACTCTCTGTAAAATGGCACTTTAGGTGCCAATTATGGCATTTCATGTGTTAATTCTAGTTCTTTAGGTGCCAATTCTGATGCTTAAGGTGCCAACTCTATGTAAAGTGGGACTTCAGGCGCCAGAATCACAAAATTTGCTATTTTGGTTCCAAATTTTGTCCTTTTTGCTACTTTTACTCCAAATGCCTAAAATTGATATACCTGCAACAAAAATATAAAAATACCCTTCTTTAAAGTGCAAAATCACCAAAAAAAGCATTAAATGTATACTTAAAACAACACATTATTTAAGGGTATCAAAATCCTCCAAATTTAAATGTTACTCTTTTACTATAAAAAATACATGACTTAGGATAGATATTAACTTATAAACTTCTATAATAGTTTCATAAATAAAATAGTAAAATTTAAGAAAATCTTTTAATAACTTAGATTCAAACTCTAAGTATAAGAGTGCTTAGTAGTCAAATCTAAGATTTCTGAATCTCTATTCATTTTAAGAAGAATTGTAATTTGTCATATCAAGGATACTTAGAATATCTATATGAAAAATAATTTTATGAAAAATTTAAAGGTGTTTACTATTAAAGGTGTTAATACTCAAATACAAGTTTAGAAATGTAATAAAGCTTTTTCCTCAAGTTGATTCAAGTGAAGCCAATTATTTATTAGGCATCTCCTCAAGCTTCTCCTCCCATTCTTATTTTATTTATTTATTTAGGATCTTTTCAATCCTTTATTTTCTTTTTCAAGTGAGGATTACTATATCTGGATAGCCTTTAATAGTTTTGAACTTCACTATCCTCTTACTAAAATTAAAACTTCTTACCTTTCCTCACTTTATAAATTCATATTAGTTTTGATGATTTTTCATAAAGTCTCATTCTTTTCTTCTTACATGAAACTCTAAAATTCTTAATACTTCAAAAATATAATTTCCTTTACTTTAAATAGAAAAACATAGTCTTATCTTTTCATACCAAATATCTTTAACTTTAGAATTGACCTTCATTATTAAAAATTTTTACCTAAATTTACCATAATATTTATAAACATAAATATAGTCATTTAAAGTTAAACCTTAATTTCCTAGGTCATGTTAAAATAATTTTAAAAATATAATTAATTGAGGACAAGACAAGTAAAATTTAGTTTACTTCTTCTTTTTTTTTTTTTAAATTATTTTCCCCAAACTTAATTTTTTAAGTAATTAAAATGTTTAATACAAAATTTTGTAGGTGAAAGAAAACAACAAACACATAAAAATTGAAACTAACCTGTAGAGGATTTCTGAATATGAAAATGGGCTCTAGTGTACTACATGCAGTAACTTTAAAAATACAAGCTTTATAACATTAAATGAAACATATTATATTGTAAAGGATTTGCTGAGAATTAAAAACAGAAATAAAAACTGAAATTACTAAAAATGCAGAAAAAGTAAAAAATCTATAGTTACTATTAGAATTAGTTCCACAACACAATATTATAATGAAAGTTCATATCTCAACATTTTTAAAACAAAACTAACTACAAATAATCAAAATAACAAACAAACAAACTAAACAACAAATTAAACTCCTAAAATTTTAGTCTTCATCCTCTTCCTCATCATCATCATCGTCATCATCATCATCATCATCTTCTTCTTCATCATGATCTGGCATATAAGGAGTGAAACTGAGGTAAGTTGGAAATTTCACATTATAATCACCCCTTAAAAATCTAATCATTGCCTCCTCATATGCTATATCATGTTGAACTCTCCTCTGCTTATATTCATCATTATAAGTATTCCTTGCTTCAATTCCTCCCTCCAATCCTATTTTGCATATCCTATTTTGCATATTTACAATATCTATCTGCAGAATCATAAGCTGCTCCATAATATTCTCAAGTGAAGTAGAGCAAGAAGTAGACGACCCTGCAACAGATTCTGAGGGTCTGTCACTACCTCCAGTCCTGGACTCAATAAATGATTCAAATCCTTGAACTGTATGCTTTCTAATAAGATTTTATGGTTGCAGCCTTTCTTCATTTCTATGAGACTTTACTCTTGATTATTCATATAAAGTGAAAATCAGGGCAGGGTATCCCAAACCAGTAGCTGCAGCACTTCTGGATATACTTCGAGCATGATTTATTATAAGAGCACCAACATCTACTGCCTTCATTTTGTGAATGCAGAAGTTTAACACAGCTCTATCTTTTGTTACTTTGCTCAGATGATTTATTGGAAGCAACTTAGTAGAGATGAAGTAATACCACACTTTTGACTGAAAGGTCATTAAGAAAGCGGAGAAATTAACTTTTTTATTATTCTTAATTTTCTTTATATCCCATTCCATTAGTCAGAAAGGCTATTACTTCATGTAGTGATGAACCAGTCATCACTAATGCAACATATTCACAATGAAATACATTCCTCAATCCATAAAATGCATTGATCCTCTCTCTTGAAAACTCAACTTGCTTATTGATACACCAAAAATATATGCATTTTTAGACCCATATTTTATACTCATTTTTGGTGATAATGCAATTTAATGGAAGGTATTTTTAATGATTTCTTCCAGGTTGTTGAATCTTAGGACTTGGAGCAAAAATGAAGCAAAAAGGGTAAAATTTAGAGTCAAAATGGAGAACTTGAAAATTTGTTCAGCGCCGACTTTGCCAGACTAGGTGCAGCTTGATAGAGAGCAGCAAATTAAATTGCGGACTATTGGCGCCGACGGCGCAAGTGTTGGTTCAGACCTTGTTTCTAGAAGATTTGACAAATTTGGATGCTTTTTGAAGACTTTTTGGATGCAACTATTGGAGAATCGACTATAAGCTCTATTTGGGGACATAAATTGATTAGAAAATTTGCTTCTTTTTTACCATTCCTCGCCTCAATTCATTCTCTTACATACCATACACTTTTCCATCTTCATTCCACCACCATTTTGGAGTCTATTAGTGATTTTTCTTTAAGAATTTAGAGTTTTTGTGTTGAGATTAAGCGTGAATCTTTCTCTAAGAGTGTTGGAGAAAGAGAAAAGTGAGAGATTTCTTCTTCCTACATTCCTACGATTTCTTCTTCCTACATTTCTTAGGAAAGGCTACAAGGGATTTTCTTTGAGAAAGAGTTTCAGATAAGGGTTGTTTATTTTTTTTATTGTTGTATGAACTTTTTTTATATATGAAATTTTTGTTTTGTTGTATCTTTCTGATGAAGTCTGAGTAGTTTCCTTTATCTTTCTCACTACTTTGAGATATGGTGAAATGAAGAGATAGTATGGATGTGCCAATGTTAAAATATAAAAAAAATTGTGATAATTTTTCAACTCCAAACTTAGTTTACTTTTTGATCTGGCCAATTGAAACTTTAAGATTTATTGTGAAACATATGATCCAGAAAATGGAGTATGAGTTCTACAATAGAGTGAGGATCACATTTGATTCAATGAAGGAGAATTTCATTCATGGAATTAGGTGCAAATAAATAGGAAAATATACATTGTTAGGTGTAGAATTGGAGATTTTAGGGTGACAAACTAAAATCCCCAATTTGGTCTTAATGTTTAAGAATTAAAGTGAGAGTTAGCCTTTAGGTGAAGGAAAGTTGGAGCTCTGGAGTGGGAGCCAGTATCCTCCTAGCCTAGCCACGGATTTAGGGACTAAACCTGGGATTAGCCAATAATTTTTTATAACGCTGTATCA
>NW_018229921.1:6023-7270 GCF_001263595.1 Phalaenopsis equestris | reverse complement strand
TTGAAATTAGGGACAGTAATTTCATTTTACTTTATTTCAATTTCCTAATTAATTTATCATTTCAAATTTAAACCTCCCCGTGGGATCAATATTTGGAGCTTAAATAGAAAGTCTTTTATTATTTGATAACGATATGTATACTTGTGTAGAATCTCAACATTAATTGCTTAAATTTCTTATTTAGAAGAGATTGCATCAAGCTTTTGGCACTGTTGCATAGCGGAGTCAACTTTATATATTTTGCACAAATATATTCTCGGGATCAAGTTTTTGGCGCAGTTGCCGTGGAAGTTAACGGTTAGGGCAAGGTAACAGTAAATTAAATAGATTTGGTAAATAAGAAAATTTAGAGATAATATAACTAAATAATAATGATAATACAAAATCCAAAAATAAATATATTTTTATTTAAGAGTTATTTTTAAGAAATTTTTCTTTGCTTATTATATTTGTTTATGTGAAATATTAGATTTGAAGATTTAGTATCTTACAATTCAGAATTAGAATGTACTATTAGAAAAATTTGAAAACAACAAAAAGAAATTAAAAATTTAAAAGAAATGACAAATAACTTAGACAATCAAATAAATGAAAATCAACAAAGACCTTTAAAAGATTATGCTAATCCGACAGTAGATGAACTTCATTTGAGTATTTAAAATCCTGATGTTGATGCTAATTCATTTGAGCTTAAACCTACTATTATCCAAATGATACAAAATAATCAGTTTGGAGGAACACTAACAACGACTTTATATATGCTTAAAAATATAAGTATTTAATGCTGCTGCTAAAAGATTTAATTCCTCAGCAACTGCACCAAAAGCTTAATAACAGTTATTGATTTGATAAAGATTAATATATAAAATATTCAATAATTGTAAAGTCACACTTATCAATGCAAGTATACGTATCGCTCAAGTAATATAGGGCTCTAACTGAGTCCTAGATATCGATCCCACAAGGAGTAATATTAGAACTACAAACTAAGATTTTAGAAAAACAATACTTAATTGCAACAATGGATATCACTTTGTTTAGCTGTCACTAATAGGCAATTGAAATAAATATGTAATTTAATAACTCTTAAATAACTAATTATACTAATGAAGGTTCTAATGTGATATTCAATATATAAGAAAGCATCCTTCTCCTTGTCAAGAAATTATAGTGAATGGATAAAGTGAATCAGTTCAATTTGTATTGTGCCAAATAGGAGCATACCTATTCTTTACCCTTTGGTCCAG
>NW_018229921.1:4218-5176 GCF_001263595.1 Phalaenopsis equestris | reverse complement strand
CGCTGAGAGCGTTGGTCCCACACCCCCGGCGAGCTCGCCGTCGGCGGCCTCGAGGGCACCGTCGACAGACCTTCTAGAATTTTCTCCTGTAGCCTCGGGAAAAACTCGCTGTCGGCGGGGTCGAGGGCGCCGTCGGTGGCCTAGTTCAACTTTACATTTTGGTCCTTTTCGCTCCAAATTCGCTCCTTTTTTCATCTTTTTGCTCCAATGACCCTAATCCATTGCTAATTCATCATTTGTGCAACAAAACATCAAAAATACATTTTTTTTAAGTGCAATATCATAAAAAACTGTGTAAAATAGGTATGAAAATCTCAAAATATTTTCCTTTGGTCAAAATCCCCCACACTTAACTATTACTTGCCCTCAAGTAATTTTAGTAGTACATAAAAGTTATGATCTATTGTAGTAAAGTTTTAATTTGGAAATACTATATGTTTGATTTAGATAAATATCATAGTGAGATGTTCTGAAAAAATTCAAGTAATTAAATTAACACTGTAGCTACAAGATTATCTACTCATCAAGTTTAAGAGTTCTAGTCTTCTATTCATTTCAAGAATGACTATATGTTGCAATATTAAGTCACTTAGAACTTTCAAATGATAGGAACTTCATGAGAACACTACTATAAAAAAATCTATTTCATAAATATAAGTTCAGGAATGTATTTAGGTTTTCCTTTTAGGTAGGTCTAGTAAAGCCAATTTTTGATTAGGCATATCCTCAAGCTTCTCCTCACCTTGATATTTTTTTCTTTCTTTTATCTTTTTCATTTGGATTGCTTTCAATCCTATATATTTTTCTTTTCTTTTCAGGGATTTTTGTCTATCCTTTCTTTTTCCTTTTTTAAGTGAGGATTACTATATCTGGATAGCCTTTAATGATTTTGAACATCACATTTCTTTCCTTAAATTTGAAACTCAAAGCATTCCTTTACCTTATAAATATTTCATAG
>NW_018229921.1:917-3504 GCF_001263595.1 Phalaenopsis equestris | reverse complement strand
AAGTACATAAATTACATTCAGATATCAACATTCCAAAATATGTCTTCGTCTCCTTGATCAGCAGGTATATTGGGCTGATACTGAATATATCGGAGGCACTTAGGAAAAGTAACATCAGGCTCACCTCTGTAGTGTCGGGCCTGAGTTTCGTATTAAGCTATCTCCAAATTTGAATGCCTCTAAGGTACTCCCTATCATAATCAGGCTGACGTTCTAAACCTCCAACCCTTTCATTTATGAATTCTATACTTTTTCGCTGCAAGGTCAACTCATTCATCAAGTAAGTTAGGGTAGGGGAACTAGAAGGTGGAAGGTCATAACTTGTAGAGGGGACATCTCTACTAGTAGAAGGTTCTCGACTCCTACTCCTAGTTCTCCATTTTTCATGGGATTCATAAGTTTTCAAATTAGCTTTACTAATGGGTTTCATAGGGTAAACCCATTCCTCATCTCCTCCAACTTCCATTGCAGAAAGTTGGCAAAGTGCATAAATAAGGCCAGGATGTCCTAGACCTCCACTTGTTTCACTCCTTGCCGCAGTTAATATATTCTTAAAAATGATTCTCCCCACATTTATATTTTTGTTCTTCTGAATACAAAAATTCAGAATAGCTCTATCCCTTGTTACCTCACTTTGGTGATAGGTAGGTAACAGAGTAGAGGAAATAAAATAATGTCACGCTTTAGAGGTGGCATTTAGCATGGAAGCAGAAAAATTTACCCTTTCTCGTTGCTTTATCTTCCATGTTCCTTTCCCATCAGTTACAAAGTTGATCACATCATTCAGGGGGTCTTCCATCGTACTGAAGGTTTCATAATGGAAGCTATAAGAGTTTGGGACTTCGTAAAAAGTGTTAATGCGGGCGACATTTAATTAAATAGGAAATCCCCACACTTGAACGATTCCGTCATTAGAATAGAACACATTGGCATAGAATTCTTTGCAATATTTACAGCAGCCTTATTGGTGGTGTAACAGAAGTTTTCCCACCTCCGCTCGGTAATAATTCGTTCAATTTCTCCTCCCGGACTCTCAAAAACTCTATATTGTATGCACTTTTTTCCTTCAAACACTGAAGTAAACCTTGATTGAGCCTTCACATTGACGAAGCTCACATTGCCGAAGCGAGACTCGTCGAACTCAAGTCTTCTCTTTTGTCATGGAGCCATTTTAACTAATCACAATTATAGAAAAATTCCAAAATATACTTTAAATATGCAAATAATGGCTTCCAAGAGTAATTCTAAGAGTTCAACACTAAGTTTCATGAATTTCTTCCCAATATTTTCTTCACATTCTTAAATTTTTCGGATCTCCTAAATGTGAAAGAAATCCATGGTGAAAATCAAATATTTTTAGTTTGGAGTGAAGCTCTTACCTAAAGATGATCAAATCCGGTGTCTAAATGCCTTAAAATCGCCTCCCAATCTAGGATCTCTCAAGCCCTAGGTCAGAAATCACGTTTTTCAGAGGAAGGGGATAATGAATAGTGGCGGTTGACTGGTTAAAATTGCGGTTAAAGGTGTTTTTTTTTGGATCCCACCGTCGGCGTGCTCTATTGAAATTATATCCTAAGTCTCAGGAAAAGTCCACCGTTGGCGGCGGCGAGGGCGCCCGGGCGGCCCGGGCCCTATTGATTTGGTTCAATTTCTGGATTTTTACAATTTCGATCAATTTCAAGCCTCAACGACATCCGTTCAATCATTATAGACATAATTTTAAGTGATTAAATGATGTACTTATCACAAATAAACTTTCACAACACAAAACATCACAATTATATATAAATTCCAGGAGTTACAATATACGTTCTAAGGGGTACAATATACGTTACATAACACACCTAAGTTTGGTATTTTCTCAACCTCAATACATTAATTTAGCCTTGCAATCCAAGCCACAACACTCAAAACGCTGAAAGCAAAACATCCGATGCTTAATCTCAACTATACAAAGATCTAAAAACATAATTCTAAAGCAAAGCAAATGCAAAGTTCAAACCAAATTACACACATAGACAGACAGGTAGCAATATAAATCTACTATTCATCAGATTCAGTACTAGATTCTCCTCTGAGATCACCCATTGATTGCACATGAACGAAGAGGTTGTAGAAGGGTCAGTATGGAAATTCTTCAGTACAATCCTCTTCTAACAATTTCATCATCCTCATCAGCCGTATCAAACTATATTCTGAATTTCCAGAGTGCTCAAAATGTTCTTTCATCCTCCAGTCTAAATGATCAAAGAAATCGGAGATATTATTAATTGCATTCTTGACATTTTGTACCTCCTTCTCCAATTTCTTGATTCTTCGCAGGATCACCATAGTCTTGTCAGGAATTAAGGGTTGAACTGACAGTGAATTCTGAGATGCTTGATAGTCATGTCATTTTTATATTCAAAAGCTGAGAATCTCTCATTGGGTCCAAAAGGCTTCCAAGGTAGAAGTACCTTTTCCAATTTTTGTAGGATACTTAAGATACTTGGAACTGGCTGCAAAGTGAGAAAATTGTGGAAGGGTGTTCAAGCTCATAAGTTGATCCAAGAACGATCAGGCCCAACACAGACTTCACTATTATGCG
>NW_018229921.1:0-316 GCF_001263595.1 Phalaenopsis equestris | reverse complement strand
AGTGTGGGGGAGTTTCACTTCATTTTTGGGAGAAATATGAACTTAAGAATCAAATTTGGGATTTTAAAAGGGATAACTCCCGCCAAAAAACTGCCATGCAAACTCCAGAAATCGTAATCCCGCCGGTCTCGCCGTCGGCAGCATCGAGGGTGCTGTCGGTGAGCCTTTAGTATTTATTTTCTTGGACTCTCAGGAAAACCCACCGTTGGCAGCGTTGATGGCACCGTCGGCATCCAAGGAAAAAATTGCACAGTTTCGCTCTGGTCCGAATGCGCTCTAATATTTCTCTATGGATCCAATTTTTATGATGATTCAA
>NW_018229920.1:14043-14459 GCF_001263595.1 Phalaenopsis equestris | reverse complement strand
ATGTGAAATCAAGAGAATCTAAATTTTCTTAACTTCCTCTTTTTAAGGCAATTAATATTTTTTTCTAGTTTTATTATTTATATTAAATTTGTAAAATATTTTGGGATATTTGATTTGACAAAAAAATCTACCAAGTAAAATAATATATTAATTCTTATGAAAATCTAATGTAATTTTTTTCTACATACACCACAACTGCATGCTCAAATTTCAAAGCATTTGGATTGCCAAGATGGCGGTTAGGTCATGCTGATAGGCCCAAGCGAGCGGGGTGCTGGTAAGAATTCTTGATCGTGATTAACCGATCAACTTTCCTTCACTGCGGCCGACGAATGCAATGACTACACTGTGTAATGCCAATAAAATTAGAAATATCTCATTCTTTTAATTTTTAATTTTCATTTTAGGTTTAAGAA
>NW_018229920.1:7923-13838 GCF_001263595.1 Phalaenopsis equestris | reverse complement strand
ATGCCGAGGCCAAGCAATGACATTATTTCCTTTTTTTTGTCAAAAATCATCCTTTCCACTAACCTGAATGAGGTGACCCGTGAATGCGTTGTTCTCAATTATTGCATTCAAGGGGAAAACACCATTGATGTTGGCGAGATTATAAATCAGGCCTTAAAAATGTGATGAATCGTGGGCCCATTATTTGGATGGGCATCCATCAATCATCTGTGTTCTTTATGTTAAGACTGGGATTAAAAATGGCAGTTGAGATGAACAATTGCCTCCTATAAGAAAATTGGGAAGAAGAATATAGGGGGTATAGTTGTACCTCTACTTCGCTATACGAGCGAGGTGAGAGTTCCGCTTGTCCTTCAACTTCATCAAGGCCTCACCCTTCTTCTATTGCCTCTATATTTTTAGTGATTAGATACCCTTGTTGAAGACACCTTCATTATTCAGTCAAGGGTAAACAATTTGGCGGATTGCTGTCAGCACATGAATCTAAAGAATAAGGTACAGTTTGACTACATTCCTCATCTTCATGCGACCCAGTTAAAAATTTACTGTAGAAACCAATGGCTAAATGGACTTGATGCAGTGGTTTTTCGTACTCATTTGTCATATACTGTTTTCAATAACACTCATCTGTCATACAGTGTTTTTGTGAGCCTTCTTCAATCCATTATATAATTTTTTTTTTATTTTTTTAATGAAAATGTTAAACGTTTAAGCATATGATATGCAAATTGAGTCGAACACGAGCGCGCTGCTCACGAAACAGTTTGAAAATGAGCCAATTTCAAACAAAATTAATTTCTGATGAGCTAAACACAAGTTAAGCCCGAGCTTGCTGAAGCTCGACTCGTTTACAACCGTAATCGACACAATTGAAGCAATCATTGTTTTGAAATTTGCGTTTTCAATAATAAAATATGCAAAGTAGATATTATTAAAGTTATATTGAATAATCAAATAGATCAATACTTGCAATATTATATTCATCAGAGTTGGTTATCACAACAAATGTTTAAACTTTTATATCAAATAAAATTGAGTGTTTCTCTGTGAAGTTGTCTTACTCTCAATATTACTTCACTTAAGATATCATTCATCTGTGAGCCCAGGTTGGAAAGAACATCATTTTATGAGAGGTTTGGTAATAAAAGTTTTAATTGGTTTAAGTGCTTTTCCAACTCTTTGCTTTCTCATATGACCAGGAATAATGTTTGACATTTTCTATCTCCCAGAATGCCCCTTCTATCACCCAAAATTGCCTTCGGAGGGGAAAAAATTATTTATCACATTTAGCTACTTACTTTTATGCTTATGAAGGCCAACCTTATGTCATACGACACAAATTCATTTGGCTTAAAGGCAATTCCTTCATGTTTGGCTCCTTCACTTGAAATGGTGTTATTGGGGGTATTAATATTGTTGATATTCTTTTAGCAAGAAGTATTCTGCTCCCCCTTCAATATCTTCGATGTAATGCTCATCAAGAATCTAATTCAAGTTTATTTTTTGAATGCCCATTCATTTTCTCTTTATTAAAGAAAAGCATTCCCGATAGTTTTTTTCTTTTAATATGAGAACACATTTTCTCAAAATTTGGTTTATGCAGATTCAATTAATCACAAAATAAGTAAAAGATTATCTATTTGAAATGCGTTTGTCCCCTCGTTTTTTGTTTGGTTTGAAAGAAATTCCATGATATTCCTGGATATTTATCTTAAATAAAGTTTTTTTTTTTTTTGAAATTTAATTTTTTTTTTCTTGCAATTAAAGAAAATAGCAGAAGATGAAAACTCTGAGAACTTGTTCCCTCTCATATTAAAAAATTTTATATACTTGTTGGATTAGTGTGGTTTTGGCTATCTGTTTATCCCCTAATTTAGTTTTGATTTTCTGATTTTCTGATTTATTGGTTGGAGCTTCTTCAATATCTATAAATGTTTGGTTTATTGTTTCATTCAGAAGCTGGTATTCTTCTTATTGGCATTCTTGGATGGAACTCTCCATATTTTTAGAGAACAATGATGAATACAACAACTTGCGTTGCAAAGGGCTCAACCGGCTTTGGAACAGATTTGTAACAGATTCCTTGATCTTAGCGTTAAGCATACTTCTGGATGCAGCCTTTAATTCTGGAAGCCTTTGAACAAAAGTGTTATGTGCTTATCGTCTCATATATAACACTGCATTAGCATTGAAATGAGAAATTACATATATACCAATAAATTCCCATGTATTTACATATCTAACACCCAAACTTCTAGTTTTACATTCATCCCACCCGGACAAGGTATTTTAAAAATTAAAATGATGGTATTCTTGATGTAATTTGAAAGATTGGGTGGTATAAATGTAAGAAGTGAGGTTTAGGCGTTTGATGTGTAAGTACAAAAGAATTAGGCCGTAATCGTTATGCATATGAATGCCCCAAATAAACAGAGGCATTTACATAAAAAAAACAGCACAATTCTTAGCACCTAAAATCTATTATTTACATTTATACCACCCAAAACATTTTTAATATTATCATATTTATAATTTATTTCGCCATGGATGGAGGATTCATGTTTGAAGAAAAGGGCGACACCGCTAGTGGAGGAAATCAATTCGAGGAAGAAGACGTTGTAGCAGGTGTACCAGTCTCCAAGTGGGAGATTTGTTAGTGTGGAGCCCGGTCCGATTTACCGCTCCCACCTCCCGATCGCGAAACTATGTGATCTTTTGCTATGTCGCGAACCATCTCCCTGTCATCGCGAAACTGTTCCCGCCTACGCCCGTTCCCACTTCTTGTTCGCGATAAAAGACATCCACACACGACTTTTCTTTCAGTTCTAAGTCATGCCCTTTTGTGTTCTTCTTCGGACTTCCTCGGGACAGAGGAAGAGAGTGCAAAATAAGTAAAATGAGAGGGAAAAAATTTCAAAATTTTTATCTTCTACTATTTTCTCTAATTGCAAAATAAGTAAAATGAAATTTAAAAAAAAAAAAACTTTATTTAAGATAATTTCTTTTACTTCCAAAGCGTTCATTAATATCATGGAATTTCATTCAAGTCAAATAAATAATGGGGGCACATGCATATTCCAGAAAAAGAATCCTTTAGTTATTTTGTGATTAATTGAATTTGTATAGGACAAATTCTTAGAAAATGTGTAACCATATTTGATTTGTGCAAGACAATCCGCGGCGGTAGACTAACAGATTATCGTCATAGGGTTGTACGAGAATTCTTCACACGCAGAGATGAAAGAGAAGCAAACAGTAACGCTCCATAAATTTTTACGTGGAAAACCCGGAAAGAGAAAAACAACAGGGTTTGACCAAGTTGCAAAAATATACTAATAAGTGATGATTACGTAAATCCCTTGTCTCATAGTCGAGAAAGAGTAACTATAATTTTCAGATTACAGCGTCGACTGTCGGCGTCTGGTTGGGGTGATTGACGATGTTTGACAGTGGTTGATGGAGGTTGATGGGGGTCGACGACGGTTGGTGGAGGTAGTCAGCAGGAGGCGGTGGTCGACAACAGTCGGCGGTGATCGACGACGGTCGTCGGTGATGCTGAGCTGCAGCTCCTCCTCAAGGGCTCAGGCTCTCTCTCTAGGCCTTCTGCCCCCCTTATGAGAAGGAAGAGACTCTATTTATACTGTTCTGGGTGCAATTAATGCAGGAATATGAACCATTTTGATCGGACGGTCTGGAGAGCTTCACTCAATCAAACGGTGATTAATGTACATTTGGGTGTCTTAATCATATCGGAATTGAGTGATCTTGGGCTCCTTGGAATCGTCTTGTTGAGACGCTCGATTAGACTATAACCTTGCTATATTTGACAGTTGTTTGATTTTTCAAATGTATCCAGAAATCTTCCAAAAATAGTTTAATGACTTGATCTCGGCTTGATTTGACTCGGATTGGGCTAACTTTGATATCATTGTGCCCGTCTCATCGAGCTGGTCAGTTTGATTATAAGTTTACTAAAATTAAAGCTCTAGATGATTGTTAATCAAAATTTGAATGTTTATTACTCAAACAATTATCTCGACATTCGTGTTGGAAGATAAAAATTTTTGTGTTACGTATCAATATTAAAAGAAAAAGTTGTTGGGAATGTTTTTCTTTAATAAAGAGAAGGTGGATGGACATTCAAAAAATAAAAATGGATTAGATTCTTGATGAACATTACATAGAAGACATTGAAGAGAGAGCATAATACCTCTTGCTAAAAGAATATCAACAATTTTAAGACCCCCAATATCACATTTCCAAGTGAAGAAGGCAAACTTGAAGGCATTACCTTTAAACCAAATGAATTTGTGTCATATGACATAAGCTTGGTCTCATACGCATAAGGTAAGTAGCTAAATGTGACAAATAATTTTTTCCCCTCCTAACACAATTTCGGGTGATCGAAGGGGTATTTTGGGTGACAGAAAGAAGTCAAATATTGTTCCTGGTCATTTCAAAAACCAAAGAGTTGGAATAACACTTAAACCAGTTAAACTTTTGATTACTAAACCTCTCATAAAATGTGGTTCTTTCTAGCAAGACAACTTTTAACTCTATTAATAGCTTTATCATATTTTTTAGAAGTCATGCAGTCGTAGGATGTTAAGGAATGAGATAAGATTTAAATTTTTTTATTTATATTAAAATAGACATTTAAATAGAATGTAATATATTTTTCTTCTATTTCTTAATTAAAAATTTTAATTGATTATAAGTATTCGTAGGTCATATATTATATATATATTCGAGGAAAATTGTATGCTCATTCAAATTTTAAAAGATTTATAGAGAAAGTTCATGTAAAATATATGATAATTGTTGTTAATGCATTAAGTGATGTAACTTTTTTACTTTCCTCTTTTTTAAAATAACAAAAAATTATGTATGTGTATAATGTGTGTGCCTTGAATATATTTCAAATGAAGTTCACACAATTAGAATGTTAGGAATATAAAATAATTAGTACTATTATGTGGCAAATATTATTAATAAAACAAATATTTGAAGCCATTATATTTATCTTAAGCTTTTAAGATGATATTGAAGCTAGAAAAAAAGAACTTGCAATTCAAAAATATTTCAAGTAATCTTGTTGAGCACAATATTAAAGTAATTTAATTTGTTTCATTTTACTTTAATTTTTGTATTTAATTTTTATCTTCAAATAGAAACATTCAATTTTATTAGATATAAATGTTTAAGCCTTTGATGTGATAACAAACTTTGATCAATATATTATTGCAAGTATTGATCTATTTGATTATTCAATATGACTGTGATCATTTCTACTTCACCTATTATATTATTGCAATCTAAAATTTGAAAATAATGAATATTCTAGTTGTATCCATTAGGGTTGTAAACGAGTCGAGTTTGAGCAAGCTCTTGCTTAACTTGTGTTTTGTTCGTTGAAAATTAATTTTATTTGAATTTGGCTCATGTTCGAAATTGTTCGTGAGCAGCGCGCTCGTGTTCGACTCAATTTACATATTCATCTTCTTAAACTTTCAACATTTTTTTTAAATAAAAAAAAAAAATTAATGATGGACTCAAGAACGCTCACAAAAAGTGATAAAAAAATAGAGTCAGTCTTATAACCAATTAAAAATTCAAAAGAAAAACCTAAGAAAACAAAAAAAAAGTCATTAGTGACAGCGTTAAAAAAACTCGTCGTTCGCGAACAGTTTGTATTCGGCTCGTCAGGGAGTTCGTTTGCTTCGTTTGATAAGCAAGCGAGACGAATACAAACAAATTTTGTTAGTTCAGTTTATAAACGAACCAAACACGAACAGATCTGTATACGATCATTTTCAAATCGTTATTGTTTAAATTATAAAATAATTATATATATATATATATATATATATAAAGAGAGAGAGAGAGAGAGAGAGAGAGAGAGAGAGAGAGAATGA
>NW_018229920.1:2806-7816 GCF_001263595.1 Phalaenopsis equestris | reverse complement strand
AATTATAATATATAATAAATTAATAATAATAATATATTATTTTTAGCTATTAAGATGCTATATATTTATATAATATAAGTTATATAATTAATATAATAAACTATATATTAAGAAAAAATTCTATCCTAAACCTAACACAACCGACCTCTCCTTCCCCTCCTCTCAAAATCGTGGAAGCTTCAGGTTCGGCCGCCTCTTCCTCTTCGAGTCTTCTCCTTCTAGATTTGTTTTTTATATGGAGGTAGCAAATGGGTATGTTGAGTGGGCAGTGACCCGAAGGTGGGATGATTCTCACTAGGGAGAATCATACAAGTGTGATGCAAATGCAAACACACACGGAGTATGGTGCAACATGCAAGCAGACAAACATACATGTGCAAACAAAAAGAAAATAAGATGCAGAAGCATACAAACATGCAAGTGTTCGATCAATCAGATCATGGCGGCTGGTCAGACCTAAGAAATGGGTGGATCAGTTCAAGGTAACCAATTCAACTCAAAAGGATGGGGATGGGCTCGGGACAGCCGATCGAACCCAAAATGGGTGATTGACACGTAGTGATCAATCAAACCAAAAAGATAGGGTGATCATCCCAAGATGGTCGATCGAACCCAAAGGAGGATCTGGGATCAGTTCAGGGTGACCGATTAACTCGAAGTGCTCACGTGATCGTGCATATGATATGCAATATGATCCACACATCAAAAAAATGCAATAGCAAACATGCATATGAAATGCAACCCAAACGGTCGACAACATGTCACACTTGTCATAACTGCCTCACATAGGTACCTAAGGTTGACACTCTTGGATTTGCGGCATTGTCATCGCCGGCTTTGGCATGACAATCTAGAGGGCTTCCCCCTCCAATTTCTCGTAGGGGAAACCCTCCACCATTTGTAGGGCGCACTAGCTATAAAATTTTTCTCATTCTACGAACGCTCACTATCTTATTGAGCAGACTAGCTACAAAGATTTTTTTGTCCTCTAAGATCAAACTCAACCAACTTCTCTAAGGAAAGTTGGGAGCACCAAAGCCATTAGAAATTGGGATTCCAACCCATGGGGATCAAGGCCTAAGACTCAAAACAGGGAATTACTCGCTTTGTATAGGACTTGGCCAACGATGGGATTCCTAACCAACAGCTCTCTCTAGGCAAATTAATGATCAATCACATAGGCACGTCATCGTGTCGACTCAAGTCGATGCGCGCATCCCGTGTGAGAAATCGAACCCACACACCTAGAAACCACTAACCCTAATGTTGGCTATGAGTTTCAGAGAAATCTCACCACCATGACGATTGTGGACGCATTCTCCTTGCTTGCACCAAGCTGTCGTCATCTTGTCCATGCACCGACGTACCTCGCAATGAAATACATAAACTAGCAGGAGCTAGTGAGGGCAAGAGGTATGCAAATTATATGAAATAAACATCGCAGCATATGAAAATGAGATTGACACATATACCTTCGAGAAGCGCTCGACACTGACGAATTAGGGGAACCCATGAGGATGCTGGCGGGAAAAAGCGTCGGCTGAGGCCTTTCCCGCGAGGTGGATAACCTTTACACCTCCTCGAACAACGGCAATGCTTGTTGTCTTACAATGTTAAGGTGCTCGGCGAAGTATCCGGTCACCAGGAATGAAGGACAGCGATTTGTGCAAGTTAGTTCACCGGCGGTGCACTCCAGGAGCGGAGGAAACGTGGAGGAGATCCCAAAATCCAATGTTCTCCTCACTGATTTACTCTAGCATAAGTACGATGTCGGTGAGGCGGGAAGCCAGAGAGGAGGGAATGCTTGGCGTGCAGTCAGCCAAGAAGAAGAAGGGGTAGCGAAGCGTTGCACACAGGTTGCCTCGCAAAGAAGAAAGGAGCCACGACTGCTAAGACTTGCCGGCTTGAAGGAGGAGCTCAGACCAGCGGCTGGAAGCTTTCCGACAAGGGGGAGATGAGCCGGAGTACCGCCGGCCGAGAGCAAAGAAAAAGAAGAAAGAGGGGCAGCGGTTCGTCCTTGCGCATGGAAGGGAGGACGTGTGCGACTTTAATCGGCAGCTAGAGGAGGGATGTCAGAGCTGGCTGGGGTGAGGCCGGCAAAAGTTGACGGCGGCAACTCTGAACATGGACTTACTGTGAAATAAGTGTTTTCTTAGATAAAATCAACGTTTCAGACACGTTCACATGGTTTGTATCATCATCCGGGTCATTCGACCCACTTTTTCAACAATCGACCCAAAAAATGATAATTTGTGCATTGTTAGCCCGCCCATGAAGCCGTAGCAAAATGGATGACCTCCCTAGGTGAAATTGAAGATTCAGACGTACTCACGTGGTCTGTTTCGTTGTCCGGAGTCATCTGAACTGACTTACCGGCAAACGGGCCAATTTGAACCACTTTTGTGCGCGATGAGATGAATGCGACCCGCTGGCACGATCAAAGCCATTCGAGTAATAATATACTGACCGGCCTTCGCCTAAGAGAGAGCCAAAGTCTAGCAAAATGACCCTGGTTGCGTGCCCCTCAACACATGCCGAAATGTCTCAATTGGGTGTCTCGAGCTACAAGAAACAACAAATGCATGAATCATGACCCCGATAAGCTCAGATGGAAATCCCACACATGTGACATCAAAAATTGATGCCAAAACTTTCAGGTTCGGTCACTTCTTCCTCTTGGAGTTTTCTCCTTCTTTCAAAATCGTGAAAGGCTTGCAATCGCTAGATTTTAGGGTATTTTGTTTGTGTTTCTTCTCTAATCTCTGCTTCTTTTTGTCTTCGATATGGTATCTTTGTTCTCAGCAAGTAGGCGTTGGCTCGGTGGCTCGCTATTCTTCCTTGGTTGCTCTATATTCTTGCTTGTTTGCTTGGTTGCTTGTTTGGCTATCGAGATGTTATCTTTGAGTATCTTTTCTCTAATATTTCATATTTATCTTCAGGCTAAAATTTTCTTAAATTTATTTAAATTTTTTTAGTGAAACTGAGTTTTTGAAATTTCCAGGAGTGAAATCTCGCCTATTGCCTCTACATGTAGTTTTTTTATGGCTGCGATTATTGGGTATTTGTGATGTGATTTGGTTATTTTGCTTCAAAAGTTTTTGTAAGTCTTTTTTACTAATCTTGAAAATGTTTGATTTGGCTTTTGCTGCATTTGTGTTGTGATTCGACTATTGTGCATCCTAATAAAGGAAGACAACAATAATGGGTAAATATTAGAGTAGTTTTCATCATTATGGTAGAAACAGATAATATTAAGACTTAACTGATGATCTTTATGTTCAATATAATTAGGAAAAATAGTAATCTTACATCACTTTAATTTGTTAAAGCATAGTGTGAATGACTATCCATTTATAAATTTATGTTATTGCTTATACAAAATGACATAACTTGTAGTAAAATATAAAAAAAGATGCATACCTTAGAACTTTCCTTGTGTGATTGCCTTCCTGAATCTTTCACTTTAGTGTTAGCCTAGTTCAAAATATCTACATCAGTGATATCTTTCCGTGTGTTATTAAAGTTTTTGGCAGTGAAATCTCGCATATTGCACTAGATTTGTTTTTTATTATGGATGAGTCTGATATAAGGGTTTTGTTGTGAAATTTGACTCGACAATTGTGCATTTCTGCTTTGACTCATATAGGTTTAAGAATTAATTTCATATAGGCTAAAACATTAGTTTTGTAATTATGCTATAGCCTCTAAATATGATTTTTTTATGGATGAGATATGTTACAAGGCTTTTGTTGCATCACAATTTTTCAATGATTGTTTATTCCGGTGATTAAACAATATTGCCTTTTGAGGAACATTCAATCATATATAATTAATCATGGAAGTATTGATGGTTCTATGCGGTGAACTTTCTAGAATTATTATGGTTTTATATGAGGCATTCCTCATGCAAAATAGATGAATTGAAATTAAAATTTTAGTGACACCCATTCAAATATTGGTATTGGTAGTATATGTAGTTATAATTGATGAGGTGTTGTCGGGAATATGAACCTCAGTTAAAAGAGAACAATTGGGGGGTTGAGAACAATTACTATAAAAGTGTGATGTTTGTTATATTTTGGGTGAATGACGTTCTCTGTACTCATTTTTCAAGTAGGATTTGATGGTAGAGGGAAATAATGTATTGTCCCAAAGTAGTCAAACAACATGGGAGGTCATTGTCTTTTTTGATAGGAGTTCATGATTGATTAGAATGGATATGTTTTAAGTCATTCCCTTCGTTCTTGGTGGTATTTTTAAACATTTGTCTTAATGTATTGTTATCATTGGTTTTGTTGTTGTTATCATGGTGCAGCACAATAATGTGGTGCCTAATGGCTACTTTAAAAAACATTGGCAGAGATATGTTAAAACATGGTTCAATCAGTCTGCTCGTAAGACTAGGAGACGTATTGGTAAGGATCTCGCTCTGTTTTATTAATTTTTTCCTCCTATATTTCAATTTTTATATATATATTCTTTGCCCATTGTTTATGGATTAATTTTTTGGTTGGGTAATACAGCTAGACAAAAGAAGGTAGTGAAGATCTTTCCCCGTCCGACATCTAGCTCCCTTGCCCAATAGTCTATTGGGCACTGGACTATTGGTAGAGGTTTCACCATTGATGCGAGCTAGAAAATTTGCGACGGTAGAGTAACGGATTATTATCTTAGCTTTGTACGAAAGTTCAACATACACACAGATGAAAGAGAAAACAAGCGATGATGGTTCCAAAAGTTTTTACGTGGATAACCCTTTAGGGAAAAATCATGAAGCGTGACCCAATTACGAAAATCCACTATTGATTGATGATTACAAAAATCTCTTATCCCACAGACGGGAAATGGTAACTATATTTTTTATATTACAATGTCGACTGACGGCGTCTGGTTGGTGGTGATTGATGACGGTATGTGGAGATTGACAACGGTCGGCAGTGGTCGATGAAGGTAGGCGGTGGTCGATGACGGTCGGCGGTGGTCGACGACGGTCGGCGGTGGTTGACGATG